>NW_026864935.1:0-21572 GCF_026571515.1 Ruditapes philippinarum | reverse complement strand
GATATATAACATCATTTGTTCCTAGTTAATACTTGTATGTTAAATAAATACATTCTACATAACGTTTTATAATACAATGTAAGCAAAATTCATGTCAAAATACCTCATAATTCATGCATATCAATGAATAATGCTAAATAGAGGATATAGAATGAGTGTATACAAGGTTCAACACTGAATTAATTGAACACAGTTATATTTATATTATGTGGCCATCTCATGAACATAATGCCATTTAATTCAACGAGTTAGCTCAAGATAGTAATAACCTACACAAATATAATATTTTATTTATCACACACCTAAGATAAAATATGTTTATAGTAAAGATTATCTCTTTTTAGCTCTCCTGAGCTTGCTCAGGGTGAGCTTTTAGGATCGATGAATGCCCGTCGTCCGTCGTCTGTCGTCCGTCCACACATGTTCGTTAACACTCTAGCGGTCACATTTTTGCCTCGATTATCATCAAACTTTGTCAGGATGCTTGTCCAGGAGATAGCTCGGATGAGTTTGAACATGGGTCATCTCGGATGAAAAACAAGGTCAAAGAGGGTAAAAGTAGAAAAACCTTGTTAACAATCTTGTGGTCACATTTTTGCCTCGATCATCATCAAACTTTGTCAGGATGCTTGTCTAGGAGATAGCTCGGATAAGTTCGAACATGGGTCATCTCTGATGAAAAACTAAGTCACCGGAGGTTAAAAAAGGAATACCTTGTTAACACTCTAGCGGTAAGATTTTTGCCTCAATCATAATTAAACTTGGCCAGGATGCTTGTCTTTATTGATAGCTCAAATGAGTTTGAAAATGGGTCATCCCGAATGAAAAACAAGGTCACAGGAGCTAAAAATAGAAAACACCTTGTTAACAATATAGCAGTCACATTTTTTACTCAGTCATCATCAAACTTTGTCAGGATGCTTGTCTAGGTTATTACTCGAAGGCGTTCGAACATGGGTCATCTCGAATTGTAAACTAGGTCACAGGAGCTAAACATAGAAAAACCTTTTTAACAATATAGCGGTCATATTTTTGACTCAATCATCATCAAACTCTGGATATTTGTCGTGGTGATAGCTCGAACAAGTCCGAACATGGGTCATCTCGGATGAAAAACAAGGTCACAGGATCCAAATATCCTTTAAATTGGTCTGAAAGTTTGTTTTGATGATTTCTAGGTCAAGTTCGAATATGGGACACCTGTCTGTTTGGTTGGTTTAACGGCTAAGAATACATAGACTGCAGTAAATTGTACCCATTTACGATCACACAGGGATAAGCGATGTCTGTAATTGCTATACCTCAACAATTTAAGGCATTAATATTAATTTTCATCCCTTTGAAAGGCAATAAAGTCGGAAAAGAAACTTATAGCATGCAATACATCATGCTCAGGATAATGATATTCTTCGTATCCTCTAAATAATTAAACATGTTTTTTAACAAATTAAAGAAACCCCATTTATAAGTGCGTACTGAAATCATCAGAAGAATAATTTTCAATGTACGATTACAATGTAGAATGTGACCGGAATAATAATTGGTTTGGGTCAAAATATGTGAATTGTTATTTATATTTTTGTATTCTGAATAGTAAGTCCTAATTGTCAATATCGGGGAAGCGTAGTAAAAAACTACTTCAATTTACCGTCCGCAAACTTGTAACTTGAAGTACCACACAATGGAAATTGCTGAAACAAACTCCCCTTTTGAAAGTCGAGCAAAAATTGAAAATTATAAAATGTGTACATTTTGTAAATAACAATGATTGTGTATGGAGACATTATAAAGTATATTTTTTGCTGTCGTGCAATTTTATATAACAAATACAGACGGGTCTCCTTTATAAATATTAACCTATAACGGTCAAAACACAGTAATAAATAACTAGAATATGTAAACAGATTGTACCTGAACATCCCTAAGTGAAAGTTTTTATAAGTATTGATAATGGTATTGATAATGTCATCAACGAAAAGCGTTTTCTATTTGCTATTTTGACTTGTCATGTTTCCGCCAGGAGTAGTTAAAACATGAACTTTATAAGTTCCACCAAAAACAAAATTTGGATGATTTATATGTTACCATACCGACATTGGACGGACTTAAGCTAACCGGAAGTTTTATACAGGAAGTTGATAAAACTCATTATTTGGATTGTTACTTGTTTGTTCCTTACGATTCATTGTGTTCAGTTGTTAATCCCAGAAGTATTGTTTTCATTGGTTGAAAATGGTTTGTGTATTGTTGCATTGTTTTTTATTGTTGAGCGGGAGTTCTTAGATACCTCAGCACATTTGTTCTGGGGGTGAACATCAATGTCATGGTATAGCTGTCTATTTCTTCGGATTGTTGATCTCCATTGAACTCCATGATAGTTTGTAACTTTTGGTTTTATTCTGCTTTTATATTTGTTTCGTTGTACTGTGCATTAATTTATGTTTATTTGCCATTTTGATAAAATTAACTGTTTCGATAATTTATTGTATATTTTGATATTTATTTATATAAAGTATTTAGAATTAAAATGGTGGCATTTATATCAAATAAAGACACAAAATATCCCCAAAGAAAACCAAAAATGACATTATATTGAGAATGTTGCAGGCTCGGTTTGATTGAGTCTCTAAATATTGAGGACGGTAATGAAAAGCGCACCCCACCCCGGCATTGGCAGAATTCGACATTAAAACACAAAAATTGTGAAATTTAACAAGAGCCAAAGACAGATGTACTAAAATCATTCGCTCGAAAGGTGATGAACATATATCGAATATGGATAGACTGCTGTTGAAAGGTCATTGTTATATTTTTTACAATAAAATGTTATAGCCATCGGTAATATTTATTGTAAAAGTTACACACTATTTTTGAAAAGTTGAAATGCTTAAAATCAAGTTAGCTGAAAATAAAAAACGTTTGATATAAAGTTGATAACATAATCTGTAGAGTTGCACAAAAATAAAGTACAGTTAGTATTTATAAAATGTGCATTAATTAAAAAATTAAAAAAACATAAAAGAACTTGAAAACATATTGCAAGAAGGTTGAAATTTAGTCATAACATCATGTACATTGATGATAGTTGTAAATGTTTTCTACTGTTTTGGCACCGGAACTACGTAAGGCACTGATACATCGGTAAACACTCCCAAGAAAACTCAACATACGAATTTTGTTTAACTTTTTGAGGAATTAAGGCGTTCATAGCAATTGTGCGACTTATATGTATTAAGTTGAAAAATTCCACCATTTAATTTCAATTATGTCATAGCTTAGAAGTGTCATGAATTAGCGTTTTTGTTTTCAAAATTACGTTTATATTACTTAACACTTATAACCTTTGAAGTGAAAGCTACTATTATTATTTAACGGTAATCTTAAAACCCCTTAACCAGAATTTTATGGTAAAAATACTTCTGTTTAAGTGTATTTGAATAAAAGTCATGTATGACTTGTGTCAATGTTTTAGTTAAACCAGAGCATTGTCATGTATTGAAACAAGAGAATGGCAATTATTGTGCACCCTCTATAGTAGATTACGATAAACCCTTTCTTTGTAAAATTAATTTACTTAATGACTTATTTTCATTACATGAAATTGATTTGGGGCTGTCATGTGAACTTTAAGTAATGGATCTTTGCATCTCTGTGCCAATTCAAGAGTTTGGAAATCAGTTGAACTGTGGCTTCTGCACTTCGAGTTGTACGTCGACAATGGAGAGCTAGCTCCGTTTTTTGACGTGACATATCATGTAGGCATCATTCTTCAAGAAGACCTGAATTCTTTGCAGTTTCCTCCGCATGACTTACTTCAAAGCTTCCAGATCATTCTCCAAGAAGATCTGACTCCTTTGCAGTTCCCTCCGCATGGCTTACTTCGGAGCTTCCAGATCATTCTTCAAGAAGGCCAGATTCCTTTGCAGTTCCCTCCACATAGCTTACTTCAGAGCATCGAGATCATTCTTCAAGAAGACTTGATTCATTTGCAGTTCCCTCCGCATATCTTATTTCAGAGTTTCCAGATCATTCTTCAAGAAGACCTGATTCATTTGCAGTTCCCTCCGCATGGCTTCCATTAGAGCTTCCAGATCATCCTGATGCCGCATGAAGATACATCTACCGATACCATTCATGAACAATCCATGATGAGTTGATGTGAATCAGAAGAGCGTTCTTCTGACATTCTCCTCATGAAATGCCAAATATTGAGACGAAATGGGATGTCTTTTCTCTCATAAAAGAGTGTTTTGACTGGGGAGGAACAATAACAGTCTCTGTCTACATAAAGGACCTCGGGGCAAACACCATCAGCATCATGGTACCTTTTTATAATACTGTTGTCTATTAATCCAAGTCCATGTCCATCTCCTGCTGTCACCACCTACATGAGAACTTGCCTAAAACCGGCGAAATTGTGACACTTGGATCTTGGTTGGTGGGTCTTGACAGGTTCAGGTCGCAACAAGTCCACTTGAAGATGCTCTCATCAGTGTCATGCAGTCTGAAAGATAATGTGTTGTTTTGACAGCCACTCCTCACTATGTCCCTCATGTAGCTTTATTAATCTGTGAGGAACTGTTTCCAAGACCTCTTTCACGTTGACATCTGACAATTTTCTTGACACATGCCATCAGAATACATGTAAAACTTGTTGTTTTGGAATGTCTAATTGACTAACATTTTTTGTGCTTCCATGCTATCAATTTCCATTTACTAGAAGGACACTGTAAATACTCTGAAGCTTTAAGGTATGTACAGCTAACATGATGTATTTGCATATATTTACTATATCAAAGATTCAGATATTTGCTATCTATTACATTTGATTATTGAAAATTCTGCGTTTCAATATCCCTCACTAAACAACAGCACGAATTGACAACGAAAGTGCCATGTTATTAATGTAGCAAAGTTTGAATGTAATGTTTTCTTTTGAAAGTGTTAAAAAATTCTAAAACATGTCTTTCATATACATACCTGTAAGCAAAGAAAACTAGTTTATTTAAAATAGAAATAGCCCAGAAATCAAACGGTATATTTTAGCGTCAGGCACCAGGTACAAGGATATCTACATTTACGTATGAAACATCGTCACTTGAAATCTGTAATGTTCTATCTCCAAAATTTTCAAAAACAAGTTGAATACACAATTTTGTACGTCATTGACTGATCCATCTCCTTGGCATGTTATATTAGTGATTCAGAGCTTCATAAATTAATTTCAACAGAACCATCCTGTTCTAGCTTCACAAAATCAGTATGTTCTTACATATTGAACCAATCATATCATCGATAAATGTCACGTGACCTTTTGGGGCATATGCAACAAACTGTTCTGAATCCAAAGTACCGTATCAAAGCATTGCATTAAATCACGTGAAGGCAGGACACCCGCCATGTTGTACGAAACATTTTGAGTTAGCTGGTTATACAAAGTTTGCTGATTATTTCATATATTAATACTGAATGTAAGTATTGAATGATATTATGTATTCATAAATTTACTCCAATCATTAACATTTAAGTCTTAAGTTCTATGAATAAACTGCATGTGATTAAACAGAGTTCTATGAATAAACTGCATGGGATTAAACAGCAAATAAATCTATCATAAGTTGCAAGTAATTTCGGATGTGTATTTTCGGATAGAAACAACTGTGATCATACAATTTCAACAAACAAATTCGTAAATTGGAATTGTTTATATGTTCTAAAATTTCTTTTATTAAACACATAATACGTTTTTTGGCAGCCTTTTAAAGATAAAATGTGACATAAATCAATTTAACTTAAACGACATAATCTTCTAAGTCACATTGAACACTGTGATTTTTAAAAAAAAAATGAAAAAAGTTACAAGGACTGTTCTATCTCCAAATGTTTTCTTAGTTTTTTTTTCAGCAAGGAAATATCAAAATCCATATATCTTTAACGATATTGAGTTGTTCTCCCGGTATCACGTTAAGTGGTTTTTAAATTTTTAAAATCCGAGAATAAATAAGAAAGGTAAGCAATATTAAATGTTTACATGCTTTCTTCAAATGGCACTTAGAACAAAACGTTTTTCAAGCGACGACATATAGTCGTTAATAATGTTATAGACTTTTTTGTTTTTTCTTTTGTTTTGAAAAACTCTGTATCTGTGAAAAAATCGATCGCATTTTTTTTTATTAATAAATCAACATTATAGTATATCATGCATAGTACATGTTTGTTCTGATATATTATAGTGACACCTTCAATTGTGACCTTGACCTTGAGCTGACACATGGGCAACATAGGTTCTGCACATCTCCTTGTTGAGGTGAACATTTGAGCCAAGTTTGAAGAAAACCGTTTAATAAGTGTAGGACTTACAGAGCGGACACGACATACTATCTATTATTTGATTGTTTGATATTTGACCTTCAATTGTGACATTGACCTTGAGCTGACACATAGGCAACATGGGTTCTGCACATTCCCTTTTTGAGGTGAACATTTGAGCCAAGTCTGAAGAAAATCCTTCACTTGGTAAGAATTTAAAGAGCGGACACGATAATGGAGACGGACGGACAGACGCGACAAAGCGAATCCATTATAGCCCCCACATTTTGTGGTGGGGGTATAATAATGAAAGAAGGGGGCCATGATGGCCCTGAGTCGCTCACCAGAAACAACTGATTTTCAGTGTTGGAATGTCAATATTTTCTAATATTAAATTTGAGCATAGAATATGTTTAAACAATAATTTGAAGAGATGCCATGACCAGGGGGTGCATTAAAGGTTTAGCTTAAACGGGGCTAATCAAAATAATATGAGCAAATTCTGATAAAAGAACTACCTAAGAATGCTACAAAAGTTTGGTGATCATCTATCAATTATTTCAGTAGGAAATTCGTATTCGTTTAAAAGGTTTTTCTATATTTTAGCTTTAAGTGGCCCTTAAAAGGGGCTTATCAAATTAATATGAGCAAACTTGATAAAAAGACTACCCAATAATGCTACAGACAAAATTTGGTGATCTCTCATTAATAAGTTCTGAAGCAAATGATGTTTAAGCGTATTTCTTTTTTTTAATTTTAGCAGGGGCCAATCAAAATGGTATGATCGAACTTAATAAAAGACTTCCCAAGAATGTTGCAGACAAAGTTTGGTAATCATCTATCAGTTAGTTCTGTAGAAGAAGATATCTAAAGTATTTCTCTATTTTTGGATATAGAGACCCTTTAAAGGGGCCAATCAAATTAATATGGGCAAACTTGATAAAACACTACCTGAAAATGCCACAGACAAAGTTTGGTGATCATCCATCAATAAGTTCGGTTTGATTGAATCTGTACATGAGGGATAATGAATAATTGCAATATCCCTCACGCCCCCTAGCACCGGCTTGACCGGTACTCAATACTCAACACTTTATAGTGTTGGCATCAATGATCCCGAAGGATCAGAAAATGTAACAACACTGAAATGAAGTACGGGGCAACTTTTTACGGCTGCCACACGGCACTTGACACCTGCTATTGTGAAGTACAAAATTCTGGAAACAAAGTTATCCCTCGGAATCATTAATCACAACAAAATAACATAAGAATTGCAGACTCGGTTTGATTGAGTCTGTACATGACGATAATGAATAAGTGCAACATCCCTCACGCCCCCTAGCACCGGCTTGAGCAGTACTCAATTCTCAACACTTTATAGTTTTGGCATCAATGATCCCGAAGGTCCAGAAAATATATCAACAAAGTTTGGTGGTCATCGATCCATTAGCTCTGTAGAAATAGACATTTAAAGGTTTTTCTTTCTTTTTAGCTTTAGCGGCCCCTAAAAGGGACCAAACAAATTCATATGATCAAACTTGATAAACGACTACCCAAGAATGCTACAGACAAAGTTTGGTGATCATTCATCCATTAGTTCTGTAGAAGAAGATAGTTAAAGGTTTTTTTTCTATGTTTAACCCAAGAGATCCTAAAATGGGCCAATCAAATTAATATGAGCAAACCTGATAAAAGACTACCCAAGAATGCTACAGACAAAGTTTGGTGATCATCCGTCAATTAGTTCTGTAGAAGAAGGTGTTTAAAGGTTTTTCTATTTTTAGCTCTGCTGACCCTTAAAAGGGGCAAATTGGAATGACATGAGCAAATTCAAGTGTGACTTCACAAGGATGCTTTGACCAAATTTGAAGTAAATCTGCTTAGTAGTTTCAGAGAAGAAGACGATTGTTGACGCATGACGACGGACGCCGGACGCTGGAGCATCCCCCTTTGATACTAATAGCTCACCCTGAGCCTTCGGCTCTGGTGAGCTAATAATTGAACTACTTGCACAACCTATTATATCATTATGATACGACCGTATAATGTACCGTTATCGTGTTCGACTTTTACTGGTAGTAGTTACAAATTTTATCGACCTTTAAGATTAACAAGTGAGAGCGATATTCACGGAACTGAAAGGTCATTGTTTAATTTTTTTTTACAATATAGTGTTATAGCCCGCGGTCATAAATTAAGTAAGAGAACAGATTAAGTCGAATTATATTGGTTCATGAAAGTAATAAAATATGAAATATTCAAACATTAAGTTTAAGGAATTGGAAAAAAAAAAAAATAATCTACTGGAAGTAAATGCATCTTTAGCTGTAGCAGGTGAGATAGTTTCGACTCCTGATATCCGATGTTAGCCAAAGTCATCTTTCCTGTTTCGGCACCATATGTTTTATACTGTGTTCGTGCGCCGTAAAACCAAACAAAACAAAATCGAGAAAATAAGAATTTAGGTACATAAACTTTTTTCTATAGCATATATTATCAAATACATTATCAAGATGGCCCTTTTCTAGACAGTACAAGTAAATAGTAATAACCGTCTAGGTACCCAGCATCGGTTGTTTCACACCTTAGCTCCAGGTGATACACTGCCAGTACATGATGGGGCTGACGTCCACATCAGATTGTTAATACAGTGTAAGAAAATGATAGACTTAATGTATCTGATGAATATTTAGTAAAACACTCTCTGATATTTGGTAGTGCAACTTAACACCGGTTTGAGCAGATCTTTCTATCCGCTTATGACATTTGGTACGCAAATATAGTTTGTGTCGCGGAATTGATTTATTATTGAGTGAAGTAACTATGAAGCCACTTTTTTGTCAATTATAATGAAATACACAATTTAGGTATCAATTTAAGAAGAACGCGTTGTTTCTTATACCCTGTTGTTTAAAGTGTATTTACGCGAAGACAAAAACTTTTATTTAGAACGAATAATATGTTTAACATTACAAAAACTTACACAAATATATGCTTAAAATGATTCCTGCGAAGCATTATATCCAGTAAAATTACATGAAAATTGAGAGTCGGTTTGATTGTGTCTTCCAACTTTTTACAAGCTTAATGCATTATGATCTTACACTTAAAGGCACAATATGCTTCAGAAATATTGAATTCAGAAATCAATGTTAATTATTTATTTTAGAAGTGTTAAAAATGTGTTGTGAAAGTAGCTAAATGTAAACGAAGTAATATATTTACTAAGGAACGCGCATTGTATTACTTTGGTATCATGTGCCGCTTTTCATGGAATGGCACTTACGTGTCACAATGAATGTTCCATGATGACCGCCATATGAACACTTTTGCGGATGTTTCAAAATTGTACCAGATAATGTTAAATTTTGAATTCTGCTTAAGCCGGTGCTAGGGGGCGTGGTCGGTAGTTTTTACTTGACAGTGCCGTCCATAAACAGGCTCTAATCAAACCGGGCCTGCAACATTTTCAATTTTGCCGTGTTGGGCTCTCTTAAGGGATCATTCATATTTTATAGTCCATGCAAAATACCTATACAGTTTAGTTTTACCAGTTTCCAACAAAGCAAAAGGAGTAACTGTAACAATAGAGAAAAAAAAGAAAATAGGAATCCCTAAAGAAAGCCCACAACGGCAAAATTACAAATCTTGCAGGCTCGTTTTTGCAGGGATTTTGCACTTTTTCAGTGTCCCTCGTGTACGGACTCAAGCAAACCGAATCTGC
The DNA here is from genome assembly GCF_026571515.1 of Ruditapes philippinarum. Taxonomy (NCBI): domain Eukaryota; kingdom Metazoa; phylum Mollusca; class Bivalvia; order Venerida; family Veneridae; genus Ruditapes; species Ruditapes philippinarum. Next base: position 11,539 of record NW_026864935.1, on the reverse strand, counting down.
AATTTTCATGAAAATTTGGATGTTTTTAATGCTTCTGAGGATCATTTTTCCAGATATTGATTGAGCCCAGTGCAAACTACCGTCCAAGATTTTTAGAAAAAGAAAATAAGACTAATGTTCCATGCAATGAAATCATGGTCTAATTAGCACATTTACTTTAATTTATTGCAAATAAGTGCAGTTTTTTTATAAACTAATTTGATGACCGCTTCTGTCAGTGCGGTGAGATTGAAGATATGAAGGAAGTGCCAAAATATGTAATCTTGTACATTAATACATTAATATATCTCTGCACAAAGCGGTTTTGTCTTGCCTAATTGTTTATATAATTCATAAACAATATAACGGGTGTTCTTACGTACGTAAGTACGTTTATCACGTGCTGTTATAATTCAGCATTCTTTTAATTTCATCGTATATTATATTATCATGATTTATACTTTGTCTCTTATGTAACAATACTAATCAGATACTAGGTCTTATATCCAGGATGTAAATACTCCTGATAACCACAATAAATTAAATAATTTACATTGAAATATATATTAAGTATAAAATCATTTTCTTATAAAAATTAACTATCCCATACATTGGCTCTACAAAACTGACCTATCATCCCTTTCAAAGACAATGGCTACATCTCGTCTCTGATTTCTATAACTATCCTTTTATCTATAAACATAAAATCGAACTTTTCTCCATCCGTACCCTTTTTATATATGATCGCACATTTGTTGTAATTCTCACATTTTTCGTCGTTTGTTGTATTTTAATTACTTATCTCACTCTTGTTATATTTAGTGATTTATCATTTCATGTTAGTAACTAGTATACTTGTAAGAGCTGTTACATTATAATTTGCTTTATTTTTACAATTTACAGAGAAGAAATCTTTTTGACTTCCTTTTCAATCCTGTTTATCGTGGTATCACAAATGTATATGTTTGTATTAAATAAAACAAATACTGTTTAAACCAAATTATTGCAGAGCGTATATTATTTGTGATGCATCCGCTGAATTGACGAGGTAAAGAAACGCAATCATCGCGAGTACGCTTTGAAAATTTAAATCATGCAAATTAGAAGTAATCACCGTTTCTTCTATCAACTGTAATACAACAGTAAATTATGCAATCACGTTATAAGGGCTTTAAATCTCAATTATGTCCTTAATGAAAAGTTAATTGCCCTCAAAATGATTAACTAACTGAAAATGAGGGAAATCTTAAAAGTTTAAGATAGTCGTAAACAATTCTGGAAACAAAGTGATCCCTCGGAAGCATTTATCACAACAAAATTACATAAGAATTGCAGACTCGGTTTGATTGAGTCTGTACATGAGAGATAATGAATAAGTGCAACATCCCTCACGCCCCTAGCACCGGCTTGAGCGGAACTCAATTCTCAACACTAATAGTGCTGGTATCAATGATCCCGAAGGACCAGAAAATATAACATCACTGAAGTGAAGTACGGGGCAACTTTTTACAGCTGCAACACGGCACTTGACACCTGCTGTTGTGAAGTACAAAATTCTGGAAACAAAGTGATCCCTCGGAAGCATTAATCACAACAAAATTACATAAGAATTGTAAGTCTTTTGTCAAAATGTGTTGTTCTAAAAGTAGGTTTATTTTGAGGACACATTCGCAATAAATGTTGATTCATATATATCTCCAGATATTTAGTTGCAATAGCATTTAAAAGGTATTTAACACAAATATTTATAATAATATATTGTTTTTGTAATAACCTTATTTGTTTTGTAATCTTGTGGTCCTGTGTTGCTGGGTCATGTGGGGCTGCGTTCATTAAACGCCGCCCTTCCTTGATGGTTTTGTTGTTCGTCTATTATATTTCGCTGTTTTTTTTTGTAAATTCAACACCCAGTCACGGATTCAATTTTATATATTTAAGGTGTTTTGGTTTATCCGACCTTTAAATAATTATTTAATGTCTTGACATATGCTTTATCCATTGTGTTCGTAATAGGTATCCGGCCGGTGTTGTGATTGACGGTCTCCGGCCTCGTTAAATATCTCATTAGCCGGAACCATAGAAGTGGATATCCATCCACATAATCAATAGTTTGATGTTGTTTTTTCTTGTTGTTGCTGTGTTTTTGTGGGTTTTGTGTGTGTGTTTTTGTTGTTGTTTTTTTGTATTATTTTTTTTCACCTGACAAATCATTCTAGTCCCTATGCCATGTCCTGTTTATGTGTTTTCTAGATTCCTTGCCGATGATGTTGTGTTGTGTTGTATTGGTGAATGCTTTCACTAAATGCCTCCCTTCCTTGTTGATCTTTTACATATTTTTTATCAACCTAACAATCGCGTTTGAATCAATTAATATTATGACATATTATAAAATTTGTGTCAATTCAATATTTTATCAAAATCAAGTTATTATTTAGTTATGAAATAAGTTTTAATCTTCTTTCAGTAATAATATGGTAATGAGTTTTGTGTCAAGAGGGACACTTACATGTTGATACAAAATTATTTTAGTCCGCTTAATTTATATCAAAATATTTTAATATTTTATGAATGACCTAAGATTTCAAATTTCACTAAGCTTTTCAGAATATTATCACATGGTATGTTGCCATTAGACATTTTTTTCTGTCATTTTAAATCACTTTTACTTACATTTCTTTCCATTGTTTGGGAAAGACATTTAAACTGTCTGTTATAACCAAGTGCATACTTTCTTTTGCAACTCATTATGGAAAGTACTAGACGCTGACTACCTGGGCAAATCAGTGGTTAATACAATTTAACGCTGCTAAAACTAAAGTTATGTTTCATTCCAAAAATGATCGCGACACCCCCGATCGATATTCACTTTCAAAATAAACATTTAAATTTCGTATATCCTCAAAAGCATCTAGGTGTTACTTTAAGTGATGTTGGTACATGGCATCAACATATTTCGAATGTAACTAATTCTCCTTTATGGATCAATGCGAGTGCTAAAGTTTAAATTGAGAAGAAAAATGATTATATCAAATTTATATATAGCCTATTGAATTGAATATGTATCTTAAATATTTGACAGTTGTACTTTGTATGAACAAAATACATTTGAAAGCATTCATTTCGATGCCGCTCAAATTGTGACTGGTCTAACAAAGTCAGCATCTATCGCGAACCTTCTTCGGTAGACAGAAGGAAAAATTAACTCTAGTTTTTAAACATAACTTAGAAGAGTTTCCCTAGTGAAAAAAAGTTCGTCATACTTGTACAAATATAATTTAAGAAACTACGAAATCTACGCAACTGTTATCCGACGTCTAGTAAAGTATTTAAAATCAGTTATACCATTTTCTATTTAATTACGGAACAGATCTTGAAACTAAAATAAATACAACTTCATACCTATGGTCAGAAGTCTATATACAACTACTTTTTACAAAGCAGTCACAAAATATTCCACCAACAGCTATGTTGTTTAGGTTATGATAAACATTAAGTTTACATTAACGTTCTATCAAAAAAGAAACGTTAATAATAAGGATGATTTCATACATTCCAATGGAATGTTCATAAAGTATTTAAGATAGACTGCAGTTCTATCTAAATACAAAAATTACAATAAATTATATACCTTTCTTGTGTAGTTATACACATAGAAAATAAATAAACGCTGTATCAGACATTTGTTTCAAATAATCCGACATGTTCAAATTTTATTTATTCATAATGCAACAATTATCACAATAAATGCAAGATAATAATGCAAAATTGATGCTACATATACTGGCAAATATAACACTGGAATTCGTGAAGATTTTAGTAAAACTACCAATCATGAAGATAAAAGATAACAAAATTAAAACATGTAAAATTATCAATATCAAGTAATCCAGTGTTTGTCACGTAACCAGGCAGGCTTCAGTCTTGTACGAGAAGATCTTTTGGGAACGAATTCTTCAGTTTTGGGATTTAACGTAGATGTTCTTTTCTGAGGAATGACATATTTGGGAACATCTGTATTTTCTGGTGTGTTACCTGAAATGTTAGAAGAAGAATCAGTTATGGGCTCGGTCTGTACAAGAAGCTCAGGTCCATTATTCTCATGAGAGGGGTTTAATTGAGCTTTCCGTACAGGCAAACCAATAAAAGGAAACAAAAGATTTCTGTGAAGGGTTTTTATGCCACCCCGACAATGCTCTCTTCTAACCTGAAAATTTTTCTCACCCTGTGACACTACAGAAATAATTGATGCAGGATCACCAAACTTTGTCTGTAGCATTCTTGGGTAGTCTTTTATTTCGTTTGCTCATATTAATTTGATTGGCCCCTTTTAGGGGTCTTTAGGGCTAAAAAAGAAAACCTTTTAAACGTATTTCTCTACAGAACTAATAAATGGATGATCACCAAACTTTGTCTGTATCATTCTGAATTAGTTTTTTTATCAAATTTGCTCATATTAATTTGATTGGCCCTTTTAGGGGTCTCCAGGGCTAAAAATAGAAAACGCTTTAAACGTCTTCTTCTATAGAACTAATTGATGGATGATCACCAAACTTTGTCTGTAGCAGTATTGGGTAGTCTTATATCAAGTTTGTTCATATTATTGTGATTGACCCCTTTTTAGTGGCAGCTAAAGCTAAAAATAGAAATACCTTTAACGTCTATTTGTAACAGAACTAATTGATGAATGATCACCAAATTTTGTCTGTAGCATTCTTAGGTAAACTTTTATCAAGTTTGATCATATTAATATGAACAGCTTCTTTAAAGGGTCTCTAGGGCAAATATTAGAAAACCCTTTAAACGTCTTCTTCTACAGAACTTATTGATGGATGATCACCAAACTTTGTCGGTAGCATTCTTGTGTTATCTTATATCAAGTTTGCTCATATTATTGTGATTGGCCCCTTTTAGGAGCAGCTAAAGCTGAAATTAGAAATACCTTTTAGCGTCTATTTCTATAGAACTAATTGATGGATGATCACCAAACTTTGTCTGTACTTTGTCTGTAGCATTCTTTGGTAGTCTTAAACCAAGTGTGTTCATATTAATTTGATTGACCCCTTTTAGGGTCTCTAGAGCTAAAAATTGAAAAACTTTAAACGTCTACTTCTATAGAACTTATTGATGAATGATCACCAAATTTTGTTTGTAGGATTCCTAGGTAGTCTTTTATCAAGTTTAATCATATTAATTTGATTGGCCCCTTTTAGGGGACAGCTAAAGCTAAAATAGAAATACCTGTAAATGTCTATTTCTACAGAATTAATTGAAAGATGATCATCAAATTTTGTCTGTAGCATTCTTAGCTACGCTTTTATCAAATTTGCTAATATTAATTTGATTGGCTCCTTTTAGGGGCCACTAAAGCCAAAAATAGAAAAACCTTTCAACATCATTTCCTACTGAAATAATTGATAGATGATCACCAAACTTTGTAGCATTATTAGGTAGTCTTTTATCAAGTTTGCTCATATTTATTTGATTGGCTCAAATTTAATATCAGAAAATATTGACATTGGATAATTTCCAACACTGAAAAGCAGTTGTTTCTGGTGAGCGACTCAGTGCCATCATGGCCCTCTTGTTACTATTATTGAGACAATGTGGGAAGGGACAACTCTCTTATGTTGTTTAAACTTGTGGTTCGACCTTTTGCTTCTTATAAACAACTGCAGCATCAATGTAAATGATGAAAATGTATTCCTTAATATTTTGTCTCATGTGTGCACGTGACATTGTATTCTGTTTTGTTTTTTTTTGTGAAGAAAAAGAAAACAATACAATGTGACGAAAGTAAATAATATTATCGAAACTTTTTGTTGTCATGTTAGTGATATGATTTTGTCTTAAAAAAGTCCAAAGAAACATCTGATTCTACCGGAAATAAGATTATAAAGATAGTTCAGTGTCACTTTAAGCGACACAACTCAACTTTTGTACAAAGACTTCATGTGAACAGTTATTCTCTGCGTTTGTTTCCTGATAAATTAATATATTAGATCAATTGTTTGCGACCATTTTTAATAAATTATTTAGCAATTGAAATAAGACATGCATATGGAACCAAACGATTTTTCTGTTTGATTGTAAAACAGTTTAACAAAATGTAAACTGGTCAACTATTATACGCCGCGAATAAACACTAAGAAGAAAACTGCCTCATTTTGTTGTTGAATTTATACTCCAACTGATACATGAGCAAAAAAAAGCACATCATGCCTCAAAAAACAAATGCTCTATATTTATTTATGAATGACAAACATAAGACTTAAGAGCATGTTAGATTTAGATATTTTACGTTAAGAAAGTAGCGTTTGTTATGAAATTATTTGTCGTAAAAAGGGCAAAATATGAATAACGAAATAGTATAATAGAAAAATAGTATTTTGACTTCCATACACAGTAACTATAATAAAAGTCATAATTGTGCACAGTACTCTATTATAATAGTAACCTTATGCTATACAAAATGAAATATTACATTAATGTTAAACGTACATCATGTGTTTAATCATATACGTAATTCACGGTTATTATCAAAATATGGATGTTTATCATGCTTTAAATAATGTGTCAGATATATATATTATACTTTATATACTTTTAAACGACCCTGTACCTAAATACATGCCTCTGTTACACATTAAAGATATACTATGCTCATCTCTGGGCAAAATACTTTAATGCAGAAGTTCATTGAACTCTAGTAAATTCTTCCTGATTATGTCTTAGTTGAATAAGGGAAAGTATAAACTATGTTTGGTAAGCGAAGCTGCATTCCCTGTAACTTGCCGACTTAATTTAGTCAATCCTTATATAAACTGCCACTACATAATCATACTGTGATAACCTGATTAAAGTTTTAAACGTAACAGATATTTCTGTGTGCATTCAAAAGATTATTATTTTACAGTATAGTAATTATCAGTTTTTCCAAATATCAAATTTAAGCATGAGAAAGTTTTTTTAAAAAATAGGTATTTTACATGAGTAATTTAATTTAAGATAAAGAGAATAGAAAAATTTCCCCTTAAGATTTCCCAATATTCCGTCATTTTTTAAAGTTGCGTAACTGGTGAGCCAGAGAATTTGTCATTAATAAGAAATATATATCAATTGCATACAACCAAGTAAGTTATTAGTCACAAATGCATTTTATACGCAGTCAGGCTCATCTTTTAAATTAGAAAAACTGTCTTAACATCATTCACAACCAAAATATCCGTCCAGTACTGCCATTATGATTTTAGCAATGTCAGTCTGAACCATATTATTTTGTCATTGGTCATAAATTTGGCTGCCGCATCAATAATCCTTCTGTATCAGGAATAGCTATTTCATTTCATTCCGCGTCATGAACCTTGATAGCTAAATGCTGATTCTGTTGCAGGGATATTCCAACTTATTTATTCTACATTTTTGTGCTTTCTTTATTATGAATTAAGTTTTTCGTTTTACCTAATAATTGTAGGATAAGAAGGCTATGAGAGGAAAAAACTCAGTTTATTTTCAATTTATCTCTGAGTATATTTCTTAATCCCTTCCTACACTATTTAAAGTAGCCAGTAAAATATGTAAGATGTAAAAAATAACGTGTTACGGCTACATTACTTCCTTTAAATTGTCTGTAATATCCGGCAATTTATTACATTGCAAATTTTATAGCTCGAATACGCTTGAACGGATATGAATTTCGTATTATTTTACAGACAAATACGATACTATAAATACGAGCGTTGGACTATTTTTCACGTTGGTTCCAATCTTAGATATGTATAACATAGATGTTGGAAACGGGAACCGAAACTATTTGAGGTATGGTCTCCTTTGCTACGTATTCATCCGTCATTCTTGAATTTTTCAAGCGGCTAGTTTCTAAAATAACTAATTTACCTATCTTGTAACGTAAAGGTGATAATTATGTTGTAGAGGTATTTTAGGCCATGTATTTTGTTACTCGCAGCGTGGAAAAATAGATTTCCAGCTCTATCAACAGCCTCACAAGATATCGATTATCTTACACTGCTAGCAAAAATACAAAGCCTCGGAAAACTACTACAACATAATATTCTGTATATATGTGTATAGTTATGAACTTGATAATTTCACGGTAGACAAATACGCCCCGCTTTGAATTATGGGAGCCAACATATAACCGAATGGCTCCGCACATAGCCGACTGGTTCCCATCTCCAAAGCGCAGCGCATTTTGCACACGGCAACGCTTGGAGCCACGTTGACTTTGTCGGAAGAGTTTGTAAATGGAGTAAAACGGAGTTAATCGTGATGTTTATTTCGGCTGTTGCGTTGTTTATATTAACGTTGAAGTTTAAATTTGACCATCATCGTGAAGAATTATATCTTCTGTATTGATGGACCAAAGGATTATGTGGAAATAAGCTAATTATGTTATGGATGTGTAATAATTACGACCATTTCTGGTGTTTTCTTTGCGCAGTCGCATAATACACGTTTGACTGTATATGATATATAAATTTATGTAGCTTTAAAATAATTGTATCATATAAAATAACAGTAACGATAAAGTAAAAACATATGACGATGTAATTTCGTGTTAAAATAAACCTGACGACTGTATTCATAATTGTATCTAGTCAAATTATTCAAATGTTTATCAATAAGTTTGATAAAAGTTCATAGCTAATTTTTTTTCATATTTCCAAATGATCGTTTGTTTGGTTCTGAAATAAGTGCGCTAATCGAACGATTTAATCACATTACATTCAAAATGATTGTACCTATTTGTATTTGTATTCAGTCACCTTAACAAAGGAACAAAGAATTTAAAACAAGCCTCCCTTCGCTTTCCTCTGATTGTTTTCATTTCAAGGAAAGCCTCTTTTTCCTCTCCTTGAATATAATTTATCTAAAATGGCCTCACAAATTTGATGATGATAAAAATATACATAGCGATCAAACAAAATTATTGCGGAATTGAAATTTAGCTTTGAATTATCTAAACCAAATATTCATTTGTACCTCTTGAAATTAAAAATCCGTTACTGTGAGAATGTGATTAAAAGAGTTCAGTTCAACAACATGCATGTTTCTGTTACGACATTGAGAATGAGTTCAGATTTGCAGCATATATTAGAAGAAAATAAACGTTCGATAATTTGCCTCGGTATTTGACTTGATATTTACTATATATAATATTATTTATAAAGATTTTTGACAGGTTATATGGCCCTATATATAACGTTTTTTTTTTGGAAATATTGCAAGCAAACGTTTATATATTGTCATTTGACTGTCAGGTAGTTTTATAACGAATTTAAAATACAGCAAACTTCCATTTTAGAGGAAAAAAGATATTTTACATATTGACAGCATCCGTGTATATTATTAGTTATAAAAATTGTTGACAGATTATATGGCCCTATATAAACGGCTGTTTGTAAATATAGCGAGGGCTAGATTGCAAACAGCCGTTTATATACGGCCATATAACCTGTCAACAATCTTTATAACGAATTTATAATTCTGCAAACATCATTTTTTAGAGAAAAAAGTAAGATTTCTTAATGAATCGACAACAGCCGTGTATTCTATTAGTTGTAAAGATCGTTGACAGGTTATATGGCCCTATATAAACGGTTATATTGAAAAAAGCCGTTTATATATGGCCATATAACCTGTCAAAATCTTTATAACGAATTTATAATATAGCAAATATCATTTTTTAGAAGAAAAAAGTAAGATTTCTTCATGAATCGACAACAGCCGTGTATATAAAACTATATAAACGTCACGATTATCCAATGAAAAGCGACGTTACAAATCTCACTTTTTTCCCTTAAAAAGAAGTTTGCAGTATTATAAATTCGTTATAAATATTCCTGACAGGTTATATGACCGTATATAAACGGTTGTTTGCAATATTACCCTCGCCTAGCGGCTCGGGTTATATTTCCAAACAACCGTTTATATATAGGGCCATATTACCTGTCAACATTTTTTATAACTAATAATATAAACGCAACGATTAACCAATGAAAAGCGACGTTGCAAACGTGCAGTATTATAATAAAAAAATTATTTGTTATAAAGATGTTTGGCAGGTTATATTGTTCTATATAAACGGTTGTTTGTATACATAACTCGAGCCGTTCGGCGAGGGTTATATTGCAAATATCCGTTTGCATATGGCCATATAACGTGTCAAGAATCATTATAACGAATTTATAACAATGCAAACTTATCTTAGTAGCGCTTTTTTAAGACGCTACTTAAGAGCAGTAATATATGTTATTTTGGTTTTGGAGTGATATATCTGGATATACCTGCCAAGAGTTTAAACCAGCTCGGGTGATGTTTTATCTCGGCAGATGATATATCCACATAAAACTCCAAAACCATAATAATAATTATATTACCCATCCCCTGCCGAGTAAGACAATTTTAAAATAAATCATTGCTGTTTCAAAAGGAACATCGAAATAAGTACTCTTTAGGGTACCCCTTCAACGGAAAAGGAATTCATCGGACCGTACGCGCATCGTCACAGCGCATGTTGTTTACCACGTGGGGTATCCAAAGGGGATATTTTGATGTGTATATTACCTGTCTGGCTCGGTAATACAAAAAGGGGGTATGGAAGGGAAATAATATAAGTTCTAATTACAAATGCTTATTGTTTACATCTGTTTTAGATAAAGATATATATCGAGTGTTGGAATTTTTGTTCAATACTTGTTCAATGGACTAGTGAATACAACTACCCCTCTTTCGCAATATTCCTTCATAATAACTATTTTAATTCAACACTCTGTATGTTTGTGGTATACACTGTTTGAACGTTATATATGTGACAATTTATCTCATAAACTAGAGATATGTATATAGGGTAAAGTCAACATTAATATCAGTTATATCGGTGAAGGGTTTCTGTACCGAAGGACATAGCAATTGTCATAAAATGTCACGTTTACAAGTAATGTACAAAAGGCAAAAAAGAAGACACAGAAAAAATCAACATAATTTTCGTTCAAGTCATGATTCGTTGGAATCACAATAATCAAAGTTTCGAAAAGAAGCAATTTGTGTTTTCACTTTTATTATCAGAAGTAACTTCCATATAGGTTTCAAGAAAGAAGTACAACAACTTACAGCAAAAACATAACACACAAAAAACACCACCAACAACAATAACAACAAACAAACAGAGACAAGTATAACAAGACTTTGTAACAATGTTACCAACGTCCTCCGCCTTGGGGAAGTTTTATATGAAGCTTAAAATTGTGCTATTTCAAAAGATTAAGGTATGGATCTCAGGGCTTTCAGTCCAAGATTATGATCAATGCTATACCTGCAAATGCAACAATAATAGTTTTTAAGAATTAAAATGAAACAAAGAATTTAACAATCTATCATGTTAAGCTTTGACCTCTTTGTGTGACCTTCACCTTGGAGGTAGGAATGCAGGTGTTGTTCATGACATATTGTCTTATTATTGTTACTATTTGTGCAAAGTATTTGAAAATCCCTTAAACTATGAAGAAGTTATAGATCCGACATAAGATATACACTTTAACAA
>NW_026864934.1:0-31616 GCF_026571515.1 Ruditapes philippinarum | reverse complement strand
CTTAACTTTTGACATTTGGAATTACAGATAATAAAATTTTTAAACATTTGGGGAAATTCTGTTTGACATTCATTCATTCATTCATTCATTCTTTCTTTCTTTCTTTCTTTCTTTCTTTCTTTCTTTCTATTTTTTCTTTCTTTCTTTCTTTCTTTCTTTTCTTTCTTTTTTCTTTCATTCATTCATTCATGATTGATTATGGTAAGATGGATTGATTGATTCATAAATTCATTCATATATATTCACTCACTCACTCACTCACTCACTCACTCACTCACTCACTCACTCACTCGATCATTCATTCATTTATTTATATTTTTTTTATGAGTGATACACATATTTATATGATCGTAAATACATGAAAAAGAAACGTTATTCGCATTTACTGAAGCTAATTCTTCACATATATATCTTTGCGTGACATCACAAGAGAGCTACAGCCATTTAGCCACGTTCGTGTGCATTAAGATATTTAAGTAAGTATTGCTATACGTAAAGCAAATAAAATTCAACAGTATTGTAACGTAAATGTCTCTCCTAGGTGATCACTGTCTTCATATATAAGACATATGGTTCCAGAATTGCTGTATTTCGGCAGATTTTTTATGATGAATTATAAATAATACTGTAAGAGGCAAATTTTAAAATGAAACTCATTAAAAGTAAAAGCAACAGCTAGTATTATTTTAACGCTAGAGGTCTGTAATAATTCTTACAGTGCAATCAACAGAAGAAATTATTGTACTCACCTATTAACAAATAACAAAATTAGTAAAGACATTTTGTAATTTGGTGTGTTTGATTAATTTTTAGCAATAATATTGATGTAATACATGTACAAAATGTGTTATGAAAATCAAATAATCATCTAAAGTAATTCAAGGGACCAAATTATCTAGACTAACCGAGCTACCTGGTCATGGTTTAAACACAAAATGTAATTATAAACGCGTTCTTGAGAGAAAAAAATAACAATATTCATTTCATCGATTAAATTCAAAAAGTGAGCTACCTGCAAGTCAACAAACGCGCTATCTCTGAACTTAGTTCCGTTCTGCCATCCGAGAAGGATATTACTCAAGCCCTACAGCTTCTGGTACTTCCGGTATTAGAATGGTAACTCCTTATTTAATTAAAACAAAAACATCGTCAAGCAGACAATCCTTTTCAAAACACAGCCATATTTATTTATTTTGCCTTTTTTATCTATAACATTTCAAGATCAGATGAAATGATTTGTAAATTTCTATAAGGAATATTTAGCTGATAATTTTCGTTCATTAACCAATACAAGCTCTCGTTCTAGCGTCTAACAAAATAAAACGGTGTGACATATTTCAGCTGCTTTACCTGGTCGCTTATGACAACAGAAATGGTTGCTATGGTAACCAGGTTGTTTATCGAATTGCTGAAGACTGTTTTTGCCGATTCTTCCAATTATCAGGCGATAACACAGAGCAACAAATGACACACGGAGCAATAATTGGTGGTAGAGAAAAAACATTTAATGAACTAATTAGTAATAAGTACACAACAACATTTTTCCATGTTTTAGAGAAACGTTGTGAAGAAGTAATTTATTAATGCAAGAATGTTATGTAAGGAAGTCTTTACTCAGCTTCTTAAAACGCATGAATTCCGTGTTGAAAGACATTAAAATATCATTACAAATGTTGGTTTTTCCCCTGCCATTATCAGTTTCAATAGACATATTCTTTAATTCTGTACATTCAATATATGAAATTTAAATACTAATTTACGTATTAAAGATGTATGCAAAGGTAACAAATAGACGATATAATAAAATTCATCTAAACTTTGCTTGTTCTAAGAATATGATAACAGATATATTTTTTTTTTTAATTTGCCTTAGGGGTCGCCGACCCCGTAATTCGTGTCAACAGGGTCTTAGTTCGTGTGTATTAGCCAAATTTCGTAATTTCCGATGATCAAGTAAACGGAGCAACAGTAAATCGAGCGTACACGCCGTTATACAATCCAAGAAAGGTCATCGGAATCTGGGAAATGATATAAGTTTTTTATGCTCCAGATCAAATTAAATACCGTATTCATACAAATTTCATCGACTTCTTTATTTGTTCATTTTAAATAAATTGAATAAATTAGAAACAGATGGGTAAAATCTAATGAAAATGAAAAGTCATTTCAACTAAGATCTGAGTCCGTAGACTTTTGCATATTACTTACATGTGTACACATATATCATGCATGTGTTTGACTACTGACATTTTAACGTCCCTCCTTTCGTTTGAAACTTTATTATAATTATGTAAATGCAGTGAAATCGTCGGATATCCACGGACGAACCATATATAATTGAGCCGCGTCATGACAAAACCAACATAATGGGTTTGCGACCAGCATGGATCCAGACCAGCCTGCGCATCCGCGCAGTCTGATCAGGATCCATGCTGTTCGCTTACAGACCCTATAACAAGTAGAGAAACTGATAGCGAACAGCATGGATCCTGATCAGACTGCGCGGATGCGCAGGCTGGTCTGGATCCATGCTGGTCGCAAACCCATTATGTTGGTTTTGTCGTGACGCGGCTCATATATGTTAATCAACAACGGATTTCCCGAGAAAGCCATTTTAGCCATGCAATCAAACCGGTTTTTACAATACAGTTATCTGTGGAAAATAAACAAATTGTTGATTTTTGTTTGAAAAATAGTTTCATATAATTGTCAAATCAAAAGAATGAAGGTAGAATATTAATTTTGCCGACGATTAAACGCATAAAAAATAAGAAAACCCCTCACAATAAATAGCTCTTGGGACGCTGTTTTGAACAAGGCTAGCTTTACAATGATATCATGCACTTTACCGAGATAAAATTACAGAAAATACTTAGTTTGGAACAACACAGAATTGTTTTTTCCAACAGGAAATAAAAACCGAAGGTCACTTTAATCGGGATTACCTATAGCAAACAGTCCAGTTAAGATAGTATATGACTGCCTGATAAGGGTTTCTAATAAACTAGCTGAAGTAAATCATAGCTTTTACAGTGAAAATTTAAATTACATTTATAGCAAATAAATTGTTTTTAGTAAACAATGTTTTTCATGTACATGTATATTTAAAGAAAGATTTCAAGACGAACATGATAATTATAGATAAAGAATGCTTTATGCGCAGTGATTATCATATTTTCAGAAAATCTCGCGAGAACAACGGCCACGAAGATTTTTTTGCCAAGTTGTTCGTTTTTAAGACGAAACCGGTGAAGCACGTGTCTTTATTAGACTTTCTAAAGAGAGATAGAAGTCTGTTGGGAAATATGTCAATCACAAGTCTAAAGTACAAACACATCACGAATCATGTTTTATAAAACATGTGTACAGATATAAAACATTTTAAGCTCTTCTGATCATTGAATTGATATAGAAACATAAAATAAATCGAACATGTCATGTTTTTCTTTACAATCCACCGAAGATGAAAGAGCAATCAGCAACTTTGAACTTATTTGATGCAATTGCATCTTTTCGACCTTTTTGCCGTCAATCCTCACACAATAATGTTGTCACCAATCTTCCATGGCGGTCAAGGTAGCGATTACTTCGGTTTTCTGCCCCTGAAAGTTTCATTTTGGGCAATTCGCAAAGAAAAAATAATTATTTATTTTTTATTTATTATTAGCCTAAGAAGCCTCGAAATTTGCTGAACAAGATAGCAAACAAGGGGGCCATTTGCCCCATTGCGCTAACCTAAGTACTTAATGCAATTGATATACAAAAGTAAAGTTATCAGGTCTTAAAAAATTATTTTTTGTGTTGGTAAGAATGTTGATGTTTTAAGACAATACACCAAGAACTTTAAAGTTATGATCAAGGTTAAAGTCTGTGGATGGGAAAGGTTTTTATTATAATATACATACAAGAAAATCAATGATCCCGGGGCGGGGCATATTTTGACCCTAGGGCTATAATTTGAACAATCTTGGTAGAGTTCCACTACACAATGCTTCTTGCCTCTAGCCTTTGTCAATTCAGAGAAGGCTTTTTTTTTAAAAAAAGAGTTTTTACAATATACATTTAAGAAAAACCTATGACCCCCGGGGCGGAGCCAATTTTGACCCAGGGGCTATAATTTGAACAACTTTAGTAGAGGACCTATAGATGATATTATATACCAAATATCTAATCTCTAAGCCTTCGTACCTTCAAACAGGAAGATTTTTTTAAGTTTTTACTATATACATACATGAATAAGGAAAACCTATGACCCCAGGGCTATAAATTTAACAAACTTTGGTTAGAAGACCTATAGGGGTGACATTATTTTACCAAATATCATAAGCTCTAGGCCTTGTAGCTTTCTAGCAAGATTTTTTAAGTTTGCATTTTTAAAACTCCTTTTTCCTAGCCCCCCGTGACCTCCTTTATGCAATAAACCCGGAACCATTTGAACAACTTATGACAGGGGGACCCACCCAAGGATCCATTCCTGAAAAGTTGGTTACTGTGCCCCAGTCATCGGTTTTTGACAAAATTTCCCGTTTTAAGAAAATGTTGACGGCGCCCACCCGACCGAACCGGGGGATCACTAATAGATCAACCCATGGGATGTTGTGCTAGTGAGCCTAAAAAAAGGAAAATTAGTTCGGTCGTTGAAAGTTGGCTCCTGAAATGAGGAACTTGACCTTGGATTTAATTTTTGACATACTAGTGTTTTTGCCTTCGCCATCTGACCATCCGTCAGGTCGTCTGCATTAAGCTCGTCCGGCCTTCACAGGTCAAACTACTGGTGGAATTTCAACCAAACTTTACAGGAGTGATCAATTCTATCTGTAGTTATGTACATTACCGGCAAGTTCCGATTCGCTGCCCAAAATGGCCAAGAGAGCTAAAAATAGAAAAATGTTGTCCGGCCTTCACAGGTCAAACTACTGGTGGGATTTTAACCAAACTTTACAGGATTGATGAATTCGATCCCTAGTTAAACACATTGCCGCCAAATTCCACTTCGCTGCACAAAATGACCACCAAAGCTAAAAATAGAAAAATCATGTCGACTTTCACAGGTCAAACTACTGGTGAGATTTCAAACAAATTTTACAGTCTTGATCAGTACCATCCCTAGTTATGTACGGTGTGAACATCGCCGGCATGTGAAGCTCTGCTGCTAAAAATGACTGCAAGATCTAGAAGTAGAAAAATCGTGTTGGCTTTCACAGGTCAAACTACTGGTGGGATTTCAACCAAACTTTACAGGAGTGATCAGTACCATCCCTAGTTGTGCACAATGCCTGCAAGTTCCGTTTCACTGCACAAAATGGCCGCCACAGCTTAAAATAGAAATTTTGTCACAGGTCAAACTACTGGTGGGATTTCAACCAAACTTAATAGGAGTGAACAGTACTATCCTTTGTTGTGCATATCGCCAGCACGTTTAACTTTGCTGCACAAAATGGCTGTCAGAGCTGTAAATAGAAAAATCTTGTTCAGCTTTTACAACTGCTGGTTAGATTTCAATGAAACTTCACAGGAGTGAACAGTGCCATCCCTAGTTGTGCACATTGCCGGCATGTTTTGTTTCACTGCACAAAATGGCTCCCATAGTTCAAACTAGAAAAATATATCGCATGTCAAACCGCCAAAATTCAAAGGAGTGATCAGAACCATACACAGTTTTGGGAGACATGTTTTTGTGGCAAATATGATAAACAAGATCATCAAGGAAAGGCGGCTTTCAATGAACGCAGCCCAACCCTTCAAATTCATATATGGACTTGACGTTTATTTAAAAATCTTGAGAGTCAGCTGGAATTGTCATTACTTTGTTATTTTTAAGAGGTTTGATTCATGCTTGGGCAAACAAACACAAAACAACATGTTGAATTTTTCTGATATAACTTTGACCTTTAAATGAAAACTCCCAATGTTAAACAAGTTGAAATTCGCTCACATTGTCATAACTTTGTTTTTGTGTATGATTTGATTCATTCTTGGACAAAAGAACACTTATCATTCAAATATGACCTTTACTTCAATGCCAACTACATTATACGAGGGACGGTCAGAAAATATCCGGACTTTTGACTCGTTCTCGAAAACCATTCAACATTTAAAAAAAATCTTTTTACTCCTTCTCAAAATATTCTCCACCTACGTCTACGCACTTTTGCCATCTTCGTGGGAGCTTTTGTATTCCCGCTGTGAACCATGACGTAGACCTATGTTTTAGGTACTGTGTAACAGCAGATATCAATGCCGCCCTGGTCTTATATTTCTTTCCAGCAAGCAATTTTTTCAGTTCTGGAAACAAATAAAAGTCACAGGGGGCGAGGTCTGTGCTATAAGGAGGGTGAGACAACAATTGCCATTTGTAAGAGTTGATAACCTCCACTGTAGCTGCGGCGGTATGGGAGGGGGCATTATCGTGAAGAAGGAGGACATTTTTCTGTGCTAACCTGGGACGCATTTGCTGAGATTTTTCAGAATTACTTCAGAAAAGTACTTGGCGGTGACAGTTTGACCTTTTGGCATGAAATGAGTAAGTATCATTCCTCGTGAATCCCAAAAGGCAACAAGAATGACTTTGCCAGCCGAAGGAGACAGCTTAAACTTTTTAGGAGGTGGGGAACCAGCTCGTTACCATTGCTTTGACTGAGCTTTTGTCTCCGGTTCGGAATAATGAACCCACATCTCATCTCCAGCAGTGATAATGCGGTTCAAAAACTTATCTCCTTTACGATTAAAACGACTTAAATGTTCTTTTGCATTGGTTACTCTGGTTGCCTTTTGATCTGCGGACAGCTGTCTAGGCACCCACCTGGCACTAACTTTGCTCATGCCTAGGTGTTCGTGTAAAATCTTATGTGCCGATGCCTAACCGATGCTAAACTTGTTGGCTACCTCCTCCAAAGTTACTCGACGATTTTTGTTAACAAAAGCTTTAACATTTGCTACCATTATTGGGGTCACCGCCTCAGCTAGCCGCCCAGTCCTAGGCCTGTCACAAACACTTGTTCTACCCTTCACGAAACCCAGTTGTAGAAGGTTGAACGTGATACACATTTATCAGAAAATATTTTTTAAGCCTCTGAAAGATGTGGCAGGGCTGTTCACCTTCTGCAACCAGAAACTTTATTACAGAGCGTTGTTTCTCTAACAAAGAGTCCATGATAGACGAAGCACCTATTATATATCAGAGGGCAAAATACTGTGTATACACAACTATCAGTGAAAATAAACTGACCACGTTATTAGCAAATGAATGTAGTTTTCAACAATATACATGTATAATGTGTGTATATAGCTGCACGTGGAAAGAGAGGAGCATGAAAAGTCCGGATATTTTCTGACCGGCCCTCGTATGTATCCATTCCAATTTACATTCTCACATGTTTTATGTATTGTGATTGAAAGGTTTCTACAAAAAATAAGTTTGTTCTTACAGTCCTGGTTTTATTTTAGAAATAATTTATAGACAGTTAAATTATCTGTTTATTTTCTACTTGCATAATAATTTCTTGGAATTAATATAGTATGTACACTGAGTTATGTGTTATACACTCACATAAGGATGTCCTTAACATGAAAATTGGTTAAAAGAAAAATGTAGATAAACTTAAACAAATATAGTTTCCAAACAAATTCCAATGTCATATTTTGAAATATATATATATATATATATACGAATTGCAGGTCCAGTATGTTAACCACTGCACCACAGTTTTTTTTATAAATAGCTCGCCGCTATGGTAATTAAAGTGATAAAGTTAAAAATAATTTAAATATATCAGACCAATTAGCACGAAGAGCAAAGTCCGCTGTGGTGTAGTGGTTAGCATACTGGACCGGCAATCCAGAGACCCGTGGTTCGAGTCCCGGCTGCGAGTGTCGATTTTTCGTGCGTTTTTTCTATGTATAATTTTCCGCTCATGACTTTCTTTCTTTCGTATACATTCATTCTTGGACGGGAATGGTCTTATAAAACAATAAATGTGTTTGCCATAAGATATTTGTAATAAGAAAAATTAATAGTGACTGAGTCAGCCAACTGCGGAAAAAGTAGCTATAAATAGCTCGCCGCTATGGTAATTAAAGTGATGACGTCACAATAAAGTTAAAAATAACTTAAATATATAAGGCCAAATATTACGAAGAAAAAGCAACGTCCGCTGTGGTGTAGTGGTATGCATACTTGACCGGCAATCCAGACACCCGTGGTTCGAGTCCCAGCTGCGGCGTGCCGATTTTTCGTGCGATTATTTTATATATATATATTAATATAAATATATAAAGAAATGAGAGAATATATACACAATTACTAGGCTAGGCATTTTAGCCAAAAATAAGACCCAACCTCAAACAAATTCCTTCAGAAAAGATATTTGCATATTTGTTATCTACTATATATGTGTAACTACAGGAAAAAGGTCCTCAAAAAAAATCGAAGTATAAAATGCTAAAAATGTCATGTTTTGAAATCATGTGTTTTCAATTTTAGAAAATTAGAAAAATCTGTGAAATTAAATAACCTAGATATTCTACGCAAATATGGTCATTAACAAAGTAACACATTAATACACAAACATGCTTTATTTAATCAAAAACACTTCAACCAATGTTGATTACATTCAAAAAGTCGCAACAATGCATTATCTATACATCATCATTTAGACTGGTATAAAACATTACCCCACCCACTAATGATAAATATGTTTTTTTTTTACTTTAAGTCAGACTCCATTAAATATTCTTACAAGTTAGCTCTACCAAGAATAAAGTTGTATGAATCTATCAAAATTCATATTATAATTCAAAATTGCAATACATTTTACACGAATAATTATTATTTATATACATTGTATTTGCATTTATGTTCTGAAAATCAATCCTTCAAGTAAATATCTTACCAATGCTAAATTGCACTTACTTTACCATGGAAAGTTTGTAAAACAATTATTGTAAAAAGACATTTTAAAATAAAATGAATCTTCTGAATGTTAAGTCACTGAAAAAACAAAATGTTATTTCATCATTTTTGTCACCAAGGCCCGACTATCCATATAGTCTGACGACACTACACATGTATATATACATATTGCCCTGCCCTTGTTCAATGTTGAAATTATATCTCCACTTTTTCGGCCGGTACTGTTGAAACCTTTAGCCTGCCCTTTTCACAGACACACATTGTTTCGCATCTGTAAAATTGTTACAACATAATATGATAAATAAAAATGCGAACTTTGCATTCTGCTTTTAAAATAAAACAATTTTATGTCAAACTGAAAATGTAGGTACTATGAAAAGCAAGATAAGATTGTGCTTTTAGATTTATATTTTTATATTGAATAATCTACAAATAATTCATACATTAATGAGGCACGTTTAGCCTCAGCAAAAACGTGCCTCAGCTTTCTTCTTTAGAAAATATGTTTCATGTTATATTGTTATAACAAATTTAAAGCGTGTAAATTGCCTATCGGCTGAAAGAAGCGCTGACTGTGAAACATCATAATGTGCCATATAAGTAGGAAATACTGAACAAAACGGCAGCTATACTTTCATACAGATAACTAAATTGGAAGTTTTGGTCGAGTGTTTAAGGTCACTGACTTCAAAACACTTGCTTCTTACGCTGTTCACGATGTAAGTTCGAGTCCTGCCTGGGTTTTGGAATCTTTTATCTGACATAGCTATCCCAAACTAGCTTATAGAATATTGGTGGTTCTACGCGCTAAAAATAATACCTATGTCACACTTTTTCCTTCACCAGTAAACCTTGAAAGTTATTTTATGACCTGTAAAGTGTCGATGTGACATAAAAACCAACAAACAAATCTCGGATCTTAGTAATTCCGAGAATGTAAGAAAACTGCAGTTTTGGACACTAAAAATAAAACACTTTTAAAAGAAAACCATTTAACTTTTACAAATGTGAATTCCCTTTAGAAAAGTTATATATGCAGTAGCACACAAAATTGAATATGGTACACCAACTGTGTATTAAAAATATAGAGGGTTTTCTTTGATTTACCTGTTAATTGCTTTTCAAAAATGCTGAATCTTTTCAAACAGAACCCATTTAGCCTCTCCTAAATACATGTATGGAAAAGTCTTGCCACATCCAAGCAACGGATTGATTTATGTTCGCCAAAAAATAAAAGGCTGGACTCTCGCTAAATGTTGTCTTCTGCAGTCAACCATCACATACTATGTTTAGCCCTTCCTCTGAAAATAAGATATATTAAGTCCATAAAACATTATCAAAAAAGATATTAAAAAGAAATAGTATTGAAATGATATAATAGGGAAACGCCTGAGAAAATGTTGGTATGAGCAAACTCTTTTATATGTGCATTTATTATAATCATGCTGTAAAACAATGATGTAAATTTGTGTTGATATATCAATTTCTGTTGTATTAACAAACCTGAAAGACACCCAATTGTTTTGTTTTCATTCATTCAATTAGATATATCTACGTAAAAAGCCATTTTTCTGTCACATCCCATTACCCTTTGTGTAGAAGTCACGTGTCTATCCATCTTCTAACTAATTATACAACAAATGTTCTATAAATGCTGACAACAACATAGAAAACATTACTTAAAATATACATACAACTGGCACTGGTATCATGAGGGTAGATTATCAAGCTACACAACATTTAGAAAGAAAACAATTGAAGCAAATTTAATATGTTATAATAAGAATAAAATGGTTTGGGATCGGAAAAGATATGATTAAATCTATATCAAATGCAATTTTGAAGTCTGGTCTGTTAACACCTCATTTTATTTTTCTCTTTGAATATGTCATCTTAGTATTTATGTAAATTTTGTGTTTTAAAACCATTTTGATAAGTGAAATCTATTGCATTTTGACATTAGATTATTAGACTTATCCAAATTGTCTAGAATGATAGAATAAAAATAGTTAAAACATAAGATATAATACTTTGTAAAGAACAGAACAGAATTTTATTTTGGATTTGTACATAGTGCATCATCACTACAATATAAATACACAAATTGTAAAGACGTCACGTTTCTATTTAACAAAATCTTTAATAATATAGGATATTGAATTTCATGTAAAGCTGGAGAATGAACAATAATGGATTAAGAGAATATTATTACCACTTATAACGCAGAGTATACAACAAATCAATTGAATTTTTAGTATAAATTTGTAACAAAATATAAAAATTCAGTTGTTAGTACTAGAATAACTATCCTGATTTTAATCGATTCTCTCAAATATTTAGCTAGATTAGTGAGTATAATTTTATTATTAGAAGAAATAAGTCCAATATTTACACATTGATGGTCATTTGTAATAATATCGTTTCACATATTTTTTTTCTTATGTCAATATAGCATGGGCATATCAAAACAAAATGGTTTTCGTCTTCTAAATCCATAGTATTACAACATAATCAATATCTTTCACTCCTTGGGATTCTATTTTGACCATATCTACCCGTTTGTACTCTTAGTGTATGTGCAGACATTCTAATTCTCGTGATGTAAAATCTAAGATCCTTTGGTAATATGTTAAGATAGTTTTCGTATGAATATAATTCTTTACAATTTTTATAAAGTTCTAAATCAGAATTATTTTCTACAGATGAATGCCATATTTGAATATAATTATCAATAACTCTTTGTTTAAAATATTTTTGGAAATAATTTACTATCTACGATATTATTTTCTAAAAAGTATTCTGATAAACCATATATATCTAGCATTTCTTTAACATTTGATACCCAGTTTTTCACCTTTATAACAATCAGATAAACTTAATTCATATGTTTTCCGTAAAATTATATTGTCAGTATTTGTCAATTTGCACCAAAACCTAATTATTCTTACGTATCGGTTTAAATACAAAGGGTAACGGCCGAGTTCGCCGTATATACGAACATTGTTTGTATTGGCTCTAACATTTAAATTTTTTTACAATATTTCAAGTGAATACGCTCAATTATCTTTTGATTTGCTTTAACCCCATACTCTCAGATACATATGATATGACTGAACCTACAAAAGAATCAAATAATTGGCATAATAATTTGGGTTTCAAATCCATGTCTTCTGTTTAGAAGTAAAAGTAATGTATAAAGTTCCAGTAACAACTTCCTCATTAATAGGTAATAGTTTTAGCTTGATTACACCCTACGCTGTCTATTTTTCATATAACATGCTGGAATATTATCATTTCGCCTAGAAATGCATTATGTATTACAAAATACGTTTGTTTACATCAAGTTACCATATTATTTGATTTAATTATGATTTCCACAATTCAAAAAACATGCCAACTCTTTGAAATAAGTCAAATTTAACATTTTAAAAATATCCCTAGATTATCGTGATTTTGGCCATAACACGCTTCCGTAGAGAAGAAAAATTTACATAACTTGTGCATACACATTTTTTTAAATACTTAGTAAGATGTGTGGTTAATTCTGTGTCATTTTAGATAATTTAACAAAAGAAAACAATGTAGAACAGTGAGTAAAAGATAAACTCTCCTTTAATGATTACTTCATACAAAATTGTGTTTAAAATCGCGAAATTATATGACACATTTTGTCATCTGCATAATCGATTGATTGGTGGTCAATTAAATTTATCTACTGACATATTTTCCCCTAAAATTTATACAGAAGAATATAAAAATGACTAAAATTACTTACCTTTGCACTAGGAATGCTGTATTTGAAGTAACTTCAGATCTTTCAACGAAAATATAATAAACGTGACGTCACCGAACGTGCATAAAATTAAAGTATGGTGTAATTTAAGAGACACATTTAAATATCGATTTTTACTAAATCTTTATGATCGATTTTTCAGGATTCTGCAAGGAGATTTTTTGAGGATTTTTTTCTCAAAATGTAGATAATGTTTATCTTTTATTTAATCGTGAAAATATTTGTGAAGGAATTAGTTTTACCATAATTTCTATTATGACTGGCCTATACCACCACATCGATATGCTAGTCCAATTACGGCACAGCGCCTAGCAGAACAGTCTTGAAAGCATAGCCACTGCTCATCCACCATCTCAAAAAATGATGGTTTCAGAACAGCTTTATATACAGTCATAAACTGCACTACCCATTGAAACAGGCTCAACATTCGCATATATAGAGTTTGTTCTCTGTTATCATGTCTCACAAATCAACGATAACATTTTTATTGTCTTCTTCACTGATTGGGACCAGAGAACTATATATCTATTTCCGAAAGTCAACTGGATCCCGTAAGATCAAGTAGATCCGTAGGATACAATGAATTTAGACAGATAAAGTATATATTAAGGAAGATAATTAAATTCAATGCAGTTATACTTTATATATATTGAAAACTCGCTCGAAAAATCGGCACGCCGCAGCCGGGACTCGAACAACGGGTCTCTGGACTGCCAGTCCAGTATGCTAACCAGTACACCACAGCGGCCGTTGCTTTTCTTCGTGCTAATTGGCCTTATATATCTAAGTTATTTTTTTACTTTATTGTGACATACCATCATTTACGGGGCACATATATAAGACCGACTTGAGTGGCATTATTTCATATAGTCAGTTTTATTATAATTATGTCACTATGTAGGCATATAATGAACATTTCCAAACAACAGAACTAAGGGGTACTAAGTTATATATATCAACTATATATTCAATTTTACAATAGGTGAAAACATTTTGACAAGAAACATAATACCCCATAACAATTATATTCATTTGTGGTGCATATAGCATTAACTATTAAAACCGGCTTACGGGCACTATTTTAGTAGGGTACCCTACACCCCCTTACACCATTTTAAACATGCTAGAATTGCGAGGTCTTATGTATGCCCCACACGAAATACGAACCCCACAAGTATGGTTTTAAATAGGCCGATGCCCCGTAAATGGAGGAATGTAACAGTATATATACGGATAATGATATCAATTATGCATTTTGCCTGGGTTTGTTAGTATGTTCTTGGTACATGATTTTCAATTTTGACAAGAGTTTGGAGGCAATACTTTTATATTGTATACAAAATGGGCACTTATTCTACTTTGAAAGTAGGAATGATATCGGCTTGGAACACCTGAAGTAGATTGCTCTACAAATCTCGAAATTTTGTATGCAACATATTGCGCCCCCATCAGTGCTTTCAGCACTTTGATTTTACTTAGTTTGCCAAGACCCCCATACAAAACGACAGGTTATATTAAGAAGGGAAAACTTGCAAAGTTTCGATAAGTTAATCACAGCGGGTAAAATGTAGTTTTGATTTTTCATTTGTTACTAACACACCATATGTTTCCAATATGTATGGTATTAGGGGCACATAGACCGAGGGAGATGTCATAAATGGTCATAAATATGAAATTCTGTTACATTCAATATCTTGATAAATATTTGATCCTCAATAATGAATGGATTTCTTTCATATTTGGACACAATAACCATTTTAACAAGACATTCAATTACGCATATTAAAGGTCAGGTTCTAAAAAAAATTATACTCGTAATTTCTGTTAACTTGATGGATTTTTTTTCAAACTTGTACACAATAATCTTTCGTTCAAGACGTTCAATTCTTCCGACCTATGTGTGAACTTGACCTCTGGCTGGCCTGGAATCTTTAAGATATGAAAACTTTAAAGTATGTCATAATATTATCCTCCGCCGATTAAAATGGGAGGGGATATTGTCGGACCTTTTAACATAGAGTTATGGCCCCTGAATTATTATGGTTCTGTATATTTTTGCGCTACTTCTCGGCAACTCCTGACTGGATTTTAAGGAAACGTTTTTGGAACTGTTGTTGTTGTTGTTGTTAATAATAACTTGCATTCGTCGGTTGATAGAAATTTACCGATTTTCCTTGTTTTCTTATTTATGGACGCATTTCTTAAATATTTGTGCAGAATAACCCATTTATATCCTCAAAAGAAGGGCATATAAAATTGAATTCCCCAAATCACCCTCCACCCGTCCTTCCCTGGCTTTCAGTCTGCAAACTTTAATATTGGCTACAACTTCCGTATAAACGGATGGATATAGTTGAAGAAGACGCCGCGACATATATCAATTGACCATGACCTTACAATGACCTGACCTGGAAGGTTATTAATATGGACACTTAATGGAAGTCGTAATGTCATCCTTCGGGGTAACATGTCGTCTTTAAGTGTAAGCTCTTGTTGACTTCTACCGGATATGTTAGTAACTGAAACTTAAATCGAGCCCGATAGATGCCGTGGTTCTGTTAGTTTATATGTCGGCAATACGACATATATTAACGCGACATGTTACTTCCTGTTGTGGAATAAATTATGGCGTCTTGACTACTTTTTGCTTACATCTGTGCATGGGCATTACGATATAATTCTTGTCGACATAACATTACTTCTTCTTAATGTCTTTTCATGTGTCTTTAAGATGGATGGGGTTAGTTGGGGTAGGGTCGTGGGGTTGATTTCCTTCCACTTTATAGTCGTGGCCGTTCTGATGATATTTAGGATTTATAGCCCGGACAATTCAAATTTTATCTAAAAACCCTCACTTGTATGTATAAAAAATACGTACCGATACGTCTGGTATTTTCTGTGAAAATTTCGTTTATTCACACGTGTAACGAATTCGTTTTTGTGAATATTGAGGTTCAACAAAGCTGCTTTCAGGCCAAGGTCAAATGTCAGCCGTTTCCGTTCAGAGTAAATGACTTATGACAACAAACGTCAAAGTCAAATAATTATTTTACACTGTACCAAGAACCGTTTTGGGTCAATTAAGGACATGACTATTTTACCAAACGCTTTTAAATGTTGATCGCAATCAATGAGTAAAACAAACCCATATATTTAACGGTCATGGTCCAGCACGGTTCAAGGAAAACTATTTCTTCTAAATCATAACAAGCAAATAATCGGCCATTGGCATATAAACTTCATATAATTGGCAACCACGTTAAATCAAGTAACAGACATATTCCGTTTATTGGCTTTGGTATTATTTTAATGTCAGAGTCACAATGGCTTTGCAGAAAACTTGCGTTTTCGCTCAATAGAAAACCACCTGAACTACTACAAAACTTCTTAGGTGTATATATCTTTTTATGACAATTTGGTTATTAATGTACTGCCATAATTAGTGTAAATACGGAATCGATTTCTCTTTAAGCTTAATTGGTATTGATATGATGACAATAAAAAGGAGTTAACATTTTTTTCACTACACATGACGTTATCTATGAACCATTAAAGGTGATTGAAACTCTGTCTTGTTTAAATTATAGAACAAATACGAGAGTGATTTTTCAACAATATGTAGCACATTGTTTTGCGCTGTACAAGGCAGAGACGACGGTTTAACCTTTCCCTATATTCCATGGTATGGTACCACATGTGGAAATGGCAAGGTACGATTTAACTTAATGATTAAAAATAATATCATGCTAAACAAGCTTATCTTTCTTAAATTGCTAAAACTAAAATTGTAATTATGCCATAATAAGTAATCATCATTTATCAATTAAAATAATTGCATCACTCAGAAATATATTGACACTGTGCATTTATCCTTAGATGTGTCAAGTAGGGCATTGCGTCGAATCTCCCCTAGCACCTCCAGTCGATGATGGTAAGTGAAGCTTCAATGTAAAATATTTACGATTTTCAAATACAATCATCGTCAGTATAAATTGTTAGGTAATATTGTACCGTTGCACAAATTGAGTTCTCATAAATAGTAAAATACCATAGAGAATTAACTATCATAATTATTTTAACATACCCTTATAAATATCTACTGTGAAAACAAACATGTGCGTCACTGCGTTTCAAACAGGACAAAAACCACAATCCGTTTTGTAATCATTTACCTACTCTATACCTGTAAGCAACTACACATTCCAGTTTTACAATACGTTATTTAAGGAATGATGTATTCCAATTTCCCAAACAGTAATTTTATCGCTGAATAAAATCACTGTTTGGAGTTCGGATGCGAGGAATTATATCACGAGGGAGTAGCTCGGGCAATATAATGATGCGCATCCGAACATCACCGATTTGTATATACTATTTCGATTCTTACTCGATATCATCACATAAAAATGCTGCCGTACCGGATATTTAGCCTAATTACGGCTTATTTGTTTCCTTACTTTCTTTTCAGCGCGTCACATTTTTATTGCTTACGTCACGTGTATAATGCTTACGTCAAATGTCTTAATATAGAAGGTCAAACAATGACTTTATTTAAAAATAAATATCCCAAACAGTGATTTTATCGCTCATTAAAATCACTGTTTGGAGTTCGGATGCGAGGAATTATATAAAATGTTGCGCATCCTAACGACAAACAGTGATTTTATCAAACAATAAAATCAACGATTAGAATATTTTATTTCGGTTCTAACACGACATCAACAAGCCGTAACTGATATTACCTTACATTGCGCCTGATTTGTTTTCATACTTATCTTCAGGGCGTCATATTTTAGTGGTTACGTCATGTGTATAATGATTTAGTCACATGTCTTAATATAGAATGCCAAACTGTGATTTTACTGCATAATAACACACCGTCGGTTCCTCTATGTTCAATCGGGGGAAAAGCGGATCGTGTTAATATACATAAAAACACACACTTTCGATTCTTCTTTGTTGGGAAAATACGGGTCGTGTTAGAATAAATTATGTATAATTATGTTCATTCGTGCTATTCTACACAAATTTGAAAGTTCGGCGGGAGCGATAGCGAAAATCTCTGTAGAACAGCTACGGATGCATACTAACACACTTATTAAGCTTTATTTTGCTTCATTAATATTCGCTTTATTACCTCACCACTTTTGTACACACGCGGTTCTATGAAGTACTGTGACAAATAGAAGGCGACTATGAACAGAATTTTTTAAATTATCGACTTTTGTTCTTCTATGAAAATTAACACATATTTTTTTTATTCTACAGAAATTAAAAATATTCTCCTGTCGCTATAGCTCCCGTCGAACTTTCTCATTTCTGTATAACAGCACGGATGAACACTTACATATACATAAATCCACTAAGACGTCTAGTTAGTACTATTCTAGTTCCAATCTTCAAAATTTCAGTTATAGTTATAGTATAGCCACGAGACTGTTATGTGGAAATATCATGGCTTTGGCGATATTGAGGGGTTTTCTCTACAGAAAATGATCGAGGCCGTAAGGCCGAGAACATTTTCTGTAGGATGAACGCGAGATGCCGCCCAAGGCCATGATATGTAATAGTTATAGTTAATGAAACGAGTTAGTTACGAGGATATAACACTGGCTGGGGCGACATCAATGGGTGTTTTCATAAAAAATGTCGAGGCCGTTAGGCCGAGACAATTTTTTTGAAGAAACATCCCAAGTTGTCGCACCAGCCACCATTTGTAATAAAAATCCGTATTAGAAATCAGAAAAAAAAACTAAAAAAAAACTACATAAAACGTGAATTTCTCTTGTGCCCTTTCTCTTTTTCACCTTCTCACTCCCCAATACCAGCTTATAATATCGTAAAATCGTACCTTACACCTATATAATATTGAAAACATAAAACAACATCCCATGTTATGCTAGTTTGTGGAGAAAGTTATTCGGGTTCAAGATTTAAAAGGAATCCCTTGAGGTTTAAAAGCCTAAAAACATAACATTTGAATTTCTTACATAAATGAGCTGGGGCACTTTAAACAGAAATGTATGCAAATATAGTTAAGAAATATACTTTGAAATAAATTGAAAGTCGTATTTTTTATGCTTTTCTTAGCCCGATTTGAGTGAAAAGCGTTTAAACGCTTTTCATTTTGAGTCATTTTTTTACAATTTGAATAATAATTCTGGAAAAACAAAGTGACAAATGATATGAAATTTTGCACAAAGATTAGTGGTCTTAACCTACATCAAATGGTACATTTATCTGGAAAAAAATTCTGTCCCATCATGTCAAAAAATCTAAGTGGAGTCCCTTTAAGGGCTTTTTTAGTTGAAATAATTCATTCAGCGGATGAACCGTTTGATTTCAGCAGTTGCATACTTATATGAGAATAAATTCATTTCATTAATTTTCTTTCTTATTATTTTTATTTTATGTTTTAATTTTTCTTTTGCTGCTTGGAATGTGCGTTACCGCTGCCCCATTGGAGCCTCAGTGAAAAAACTACACTTATATATACAAGGTGCGAAAAAAACTCAACCGCTATATAGCAGTTGAGTTCTTTTCCTATATGAATCAATGGCAAAACTGTACTGCTATATATCAATACAGTTTTCAAATGATCATTGAAAGTGTACTAAGTATAATGGGCTAGTAAGAACAAAGAAAAAGTTCCAAACCATGCATTTATTCCACATTACAGTCGAGTTCGACATACTTTAACTGTTTTACCGCATGGTTCAGCGATTCGTCTTTGATGTTCCTCAGCTGTTATACACCAGTAACATGTTTTATTGGTAATAACGTACAGTGCGATATCTCAGATAACGTATACTTCCTTAGAAAAAAAGTGTGCGTTATTTTAAATAAAGCACGGTTATCTAAGTGCATTTGGTTTATATATAAGCGTAACGGTAGACAAAAAAACTACAAGGGTCACTGGACGGTACTAAAATTTGTGCTAGAAAAATAACGAATAAATTCAGTTTGGAGAAAATAAAGGGGTAGATACTGGGGATAAGGCTGTCAGTTAAGAAAAAAAAGTGTCTGTGGCTTGAACGTACTTGTTTATTAACCTTTTTATCCTTTTACGGTTTTACCTGAATTCATTTTATGCTTTTGAGTTGTTAACTGTTTTATCCTTGAATTTTCTTTTTATAATTTTATCAAAAAAATAGTTTCACATTTTCAAAGACGAGATTACTTTTAGCTCGACTATACTTAGTATACGGAGAGCTGTCCTACTGGCCCCGGTGTCGGCGTCCGCTCCCAGAATACAGATTTAAGTTTTGATGTAGTAAAATATTTTTCACTATAACTTTTTCATTTCTTAAGGTATCAACTTCAAACTTCAAATATATGTTCCTTATCATCTTATGTGACAAGGTTTTTAACTCTAGCACCAATATTTTGATATTCATTCCCCCTTGAACTTAGAATTTCCTTAAAAATACTATCTTTAACTGTTACTTCTTTATTTCTTAAGGGATCAACTTCATACTCCTTATCAGTAACCATATGTTATGTGACAAACTTCATAACTCTAGCACTAATAATGCAAGAATAATCTCCCCATAAATTTAGATTTTTTTTACTTGTTATTGTTTTAATATAACTTCTTTAGTTTTAAAGATATCTACATCAAACTTAAAAACTTATTCCTTATCATCAATTACATCTTATGTGACAAGGTTCATAACTCTTGAAGCAATACTTTCAGATTTATCTCTTTGAACTTTAGAATTTTTTAAGAAATATTATAACTTATTTTATGCATGCTTTTTAGTGGATAACTGATTTATCCGTGAAAATTATATTTGATAATTTCACAGAAAAAAATATCAAAATATAATTTCAGACTTCTTAACGACGAAACTACTGTTTTTATGATTTTCCCCATGTGGTACCTCAATTTTATTTTTCCTGATACATTTGACAATGTCAGGCTGTTTAGAGAAAAGTAAAGCTGAAATTGATAAATAACTTAAATGTCAAAAGTAATAAAAAGAAGAAAACTTACTTGTATTCATCCAAATTACCAATCACCAAATATCGTCTCTTAATTATTTTGTTTCATTTTTACAGTCTAAAAAATACATTCCTTCCACATGCAAAACTGCTCTTTATGGCTTTTGGGCATATTTAAAAATCCTACGAGCAAAAACTGCCGTATGCTTTATGAAAATTTGAAAAGCAATGACAGCCATCAGCCCGAAGAATAAGTAAACAACCCAGCGTTCGTGTGGCAGCCTTTGAACAATTCCAAGTTTCCAATTTCCTAGCCGTTTTTTGAATGTTTACACATCTGTCAACATTTATTTATTGTATGATACAATTCTCAAATAAGTTTTCTTCCTTTTAAAAAGGTACATGACTAACAAATCTAAATGATATCCCTCTGAATCAAACACAATTATTTTCCTCCCGTGAAATACACAACTTTTAAAAATGGCGGCCGCTTACATTTAACAGAGCCAGGTCTAATATAAATTTGCAGTAAAAAACAGAAATATGGATGGATGGGTGGACTTTTTCTCCTACCAGAATTGTTTGTTTTTATTATTAAAACAAGCAATCATTCACCTTTGTTTTTAAATAAAAATGAATAATATCACAGACATTTAACGTTGATTATCGAACTTATTTTTTCAGCCCAAGACTTCTTGTGTTTTATGAGAAATTCGACTAATACATGTACATAATAGAGGCTACCAGTGGGAAAAACAGAATTTAATATTGAAGTTGATACCAAGGAAATTTCGTTTTAACTTGTTTTTAAGCATAAAATAAAAAGTAAATTTGTTTGTTTGTTGTGTAAGATGAAATTTTATTTCATCGCGTGAACTTTAAATTGTTAAATCTCACTTGATGAAATGAAATTTCATCTTACACCCAAACAAACAAATATCCTCTATTTCTTTACTTTTTAAGGTATCTACTTCAAATACATGTATATATTTCTTATCATTACACACATGTTGTGTGACAAGGTTCATAACTCTAGCGTGACTATTTGCAGAATAATTCCCCTTGAACTTGGAATTTATGTTAACAAATATTTTTTTCTATAGTTTAATACATAATTATACATACTTGATTCTTCTTTCATAGTTTTTTCTTCCTTACTTCGTCCAGTATTTTATTATGCTCCCCGAAAAATTTCGGAGGAGCATAGTCGGATTTTAAAACTATTTCACAGAAAAGATCACCATATTGAGACGACGTGTCGCGCGCAACATTTGGGTCGCTACCTTGAAGGAGGTCAAGGTCACAGCATGACCTTGCAGCAAAATCGTGTCCGGTCCATAACTTCATTATCTGAAGTCGGATTTTAAAAATATTTCACAGAAATGATCACCATATTGAGACGACGTGTCGCGCGTAACATTTGGGTCGATACCTTGAAGGTCAAGGTCACAGCATGACCTTGCAGCAAAATCGTGTCCGGCCCATTACTTTGTTATTTGAAGTCGGATTTTAAAACTTTTTCACAGAAATGATCACCATATTGAGGCGACGTGTCGCGCGCAACATTTGGGTCGCTACCTTGAAGGTCAAGGTCACAGAATGACCTTGCAGCTAAATCGTGTCCGGTCCATAACTTTGTTATTTTAATTCGGATTTTAAAAATATTTCGCAGAAATGATCACCATATTGAGATGATGTGTCGCGCGCAACATTAGGGTTGCTACCTTGAAGGTCAAGGTCACAGCATGACCTTGCAGCCAAATCGTGTCCGGTCCATAACTTCATTATCTGAAGTCGGATTTTAGAAATATTTCACAGAAATGATCACCATATTGAGACGACGTGTCGCGCGCAACATTTGGGTCGCTACCTTGAAGGTCAAGGTCACAGCATGACCTTGCAGCAAAATTGTGTCCGGCACATAACTTCATTATTTGAAGTCGGATTTTACAACTATTTCACAGAAATGATTACCACAATGAGACATTGTGTCGCACGCAACATTTGGGTCGCTACCTTGAAGGTCAAGGTCACGGCATGACCTTTCAGCAAAATCGTGTCCGTCCCATAACTTCGTTACTGGAAGTCGGATTTAACAACTATTTCACAGAGATGATCACCATATTGAATCGACGTGTCGCATGCAACATTTGGGTCGCTTCCTTGAAGCAAAATCGTGTCCGGCGCATAACTTTGTTATTTGAAGTCGGATTTTACAACTATTTCACAAAAATGATCACCATATTGAGACAATGTGTCGTGCACAATATTTGGGTTGTTTTTACACTTTGAACTTTGTCTGTGACATAACTCTGACACAACAATAGGTATACCTTCCTGTGTCCAAAACCTATTCGGGGAGCATCACCCGGTTCAACCGGCTCTTGTTAGTCGAGCTTCGCTGTCTCCTGTGACAGCTCTTGTTTAAGATGTTCCCCATGTGGTACCTCAATTTTATTTTTGCTTACAATTCTGAAATGTCAGGGCTGTTTAGAGAAAGCAAAGCTGGAAGTAATAAAAAGAAAGATCCAACTTCAATTCATTCAAATTACCAATGACCAAATAGCGTGTCTACATTTTGGTTTCATTTTTACTCTCTGAAAAATACACTTCCTTTCATATGCAAAACTGCTCTTGATGACATTTGGGCATATTTAAGTAAATAACTACCTAATGCAATATGAAAACTTGAAAAGCGATGACAATCATCAGCCCGAAGAAAAAGTAAACAACCCAGCGTTCGTAAGACAGCCTTTCAACAATTCCATGTTTTCCTAATTACTAGCCGCTTTTTTAATGTTAACACGTCTGTCAATAATTATTTACTGTCTGTAACAATCCTCAAATAAGTTTCCTTTCTTATAAATTGATGTATGATTAACAAATCCTAATATTTCTCTGAATCAAACACAATTATTTACCTCCCGTGAAATACACAACTTTTTATAAATGGCGGCCGCCTATATTACTCAAAACCTGGTCAAATATAAATTTGCCGTAAGTTACGGAAATAAGATCGGATGGTGTGACTATTTCTTCTTCTATAATTGTTTTTGTTTTTTTACTCAGGGGATCACTTCTACTGCGCTTTTACGGCGCTTACGCGGCGCTCACACTGCGCTCAAATAATAAAAAAGCTCCGTAAAGGCGCCGTGCACACACAGTATAAGCGCAGTAGAGACGCCGAACAATCTCCGTACAAGCGCCATGGATAACCACCACGTTCATTCGGCGTGCCTATTACGCTTTCATGGCGCAAGAGATGCTACTGAGTTGCTACGGCGTCCTTACTGCGATCCAACTGCGCTAATATTAGAAGGCCAAGTGACGCGTATGGTTTGAGCATGTTCAAAATGTGCGCCGTCGGTTGGCGTTCTATGCGATGCCACTACGATGCTGCGGCGATGTTTGCGATTTTACTGCGCTCACCTCGGCGTTCTGAATTATTTTGGACGCCGTGAGAACGACGCCCTAGTCTGACAGGGGTTTTAAGACTGTAAACCCCATAACGTAAGAGCCAATCTAAAGTAAAGTGGGTGTTCCTGATCGATTAAATGACCACAGACAAAAAAAAACATTTCTGTAAATAATTGAGACTTGCCAGTATTACGCTAATCGCGGTTTGATCATCATTTTAATGGCATAACTAAAGATGGGTTTAAAATCTATTTCGATGAAAACGATTATTGTTTTTTTTTCAGGGACTTGACATTGAAAGTATTTCTGTAAAATGTTTATACAGGCAGTGCCTCCTTGCACCAAATTAAATTCCTGAAAAAGGATTTATAAACAAGTACGTTCAAGCTCAAGACAAAAATTTTTCAGACTGCCAGCCATATCCACAGAACCCCATTATTTTTCCCCAATCTGAATATATCCGTTGTTTTTCCAGGCCAAATATTGGTACCGTCCAGTGACCCTTATTATTTGTCTTCGGTAAGGCTTATACATGAACTAACTCCAGCTGTACTTAGATAACTGTGCTTTTGAAATAACGCACACTTTCTTCTAAAGAAGTATGCTTTTATAGGGTAAATGCACGTTTTTCCGTGTTATAACGTCTGCAGAGTTCCGAGGAACGATTGGTGCACGAGCCCGGTAGGGCGAGGGCTCAAACAGTTCCGAGGGATTCTGCAGACTTTATAACACGAAATAAACGTGCGTTGACGCTATTATAGGATACAATTTTAAAACATATTTAATACAAAACACATAATAAATCCTTGTGTTCGGACGGTATTAAACCAATTCTAAATGTTTTATGTATGCGTTTATTTTTCCGTGGCCAACAACTTGGGAAATACAAATGCTCAGAACCGAACGAAATTTCGAATTTCAATTGATTTAGCTTAACATTGGATATTTATTTATTTTTTTCAACTCAAGAAAAAAAGTAAATTACTCTTCCAAAGATAAAACATGACCCTCAGAAAATCCTAGAATGATTTGATTTAAGATTGACGGTAAAAAAGATTACTGACATAAGAATCGTTTGGGGTTTTTTTTCAAGCACACAAGTTTATAAAAAAATCAGGCACTAAACATTATTATCTCAAATAAATATAAAGAAAATTAATCAACATAAACATTAATAAAACAACATTTTCTCATATTCATTTATGTTATCTTGTTTTGTTAGTTAATCAGAGAGTTATTTAGAATGACAGATATTTATTTACATTGACAACTGTCCATTTCTTAGAAAGGGCGACAACCAAGATTAGCGGCGATGTCTATACGCCGTATTTCCGGCATAGTTACTTGTGTGCTGCTCGCCGTTTTGTGATTGAGACTCTCGAATCAATAACAGACCAGATCGTCAAGTTTGTTTACTGTGCCCTGTTAGTATTGCGCATACGTAAAACCGGGCTATAAGAAGAGCGCGTGACAATGTTAACACATGGTTTTTGTCCCGTTATTACATGGGCAAAAGAGGGAAAAGTAAACGATTTTATGCTATAAATCTGAGATATCGCACTGTGCGTTATTATGCTCCCCGAAAAATTTCGGGGGAGCATATAGTCGTCGGGTTGTCCGTCCGTCCGTCAGTCCGTCCGTACGTACGTCCCGAATTCATGTCCGGCCCATAACTTTGTTATTTGGAGTCGGATTTTAAAATTATTTCACAGAAATGATCACCATATTGAGATGACGTGTCGCGCGCAACATTTGGGTCGCTACCTTGAAGGTCAAGATCACAGCATGACCTTGCAGCAAAATCGTGTCCGGTCCATAACTTCATTATTTGAAGTCGTATTTTAAAAAATATTTCACAGAAATGATCACCATATTGAGACGACGTGTCGCGCGCAACATTTGGGTCACTACCTTGAAGGTCAAGGTCACAGCATGACCTTGCAGCAAAATCGTGTCCGGTCCATAACTTTGTTATTTGAAGTCGGATTTAAAAAATATTCCACAGAAATGATCACCATATTGAGACGATGTGTCGCGCGCAACATGTGGGTCGCTTCCTTGAAGGTCAAGGTCACAGCATGACCTTGCAGCAAAATCGTGTCCGGCCCATAACTTTGCTATTTGAAGTTGGATTTAAAAAGTATTTCACAGAAATGATCATCATATTAAGATGACGTGTCATGCACAACATTAAAGTCGCTACCTTGAAGGTCAAGGTCACAACATGACCTTGCAGCAAAATTGTGTCCGGCACATAACTTCATTATTTGAAGTCGGATTTTACAACTATTTCACAGAAATGATCACCACAATGAGACATTGTGTCGCGCGCAACATTTGGGTCTCTACCTTGAAGGTCAAGGTCACGGTATGACCTTGCAGCAAAATCGTGTCCGGCCCATAACTTTGTTACTGGAAGTCGGATTTAACAACTATTTCACAGAGATGATCACCATATTGAATCGACGTGTCACATGCAACATTTGGGTCACTACCTTGAAGGTCAAGGTCACAGCATGACCTTGCAGCAAAATAATGTCAGGCGCATAACTTCGTTATTTGAAGTCGGATTTTACAACTATTTCACAAAAATGATCACCATATTGAGACAATGTGTCGTGCACAATATTTGGGTTGTTTTTACACTTTGAACTTTGTCTGTGACATAACTCTGACACAACAAGAGGTATACCTTCCTGTGGCCAAAATCTATTCGGGGAGCATCACCCGGTTCAACCGGCTCTTGTTACCAAGAAAGTAAGTAATTGAAGCTTGTAACTTAGTCGCGAATACATTCTGCCACTACAAAAAGAAATTAGATAATCCAGTTGGTTTTTTTTTTGCATAGTGTAATGAAACCTACATCCCAAGATAATAATATTTAAATAAAAATCCTAAATTTCCGCCAAAAGCTTCCTGAAAATAAGATGGCAATGAGAGTTTTATAAGGGAACTATTTTCTTCGCATTGTTTCGGTGCTAACTGTAACCAGCCGTAGTGGCTGCTTTGTGTCAACGGCTGATTTTTGTGAACGTCGCTTTACCTTGATGATTTTTGTTCTAATATTTATACAATGTCATTTACAGTAAAGTAGGTACCATATTGTTGACAAACGTACATGTATTTCTCAAACTATTAAGTTAAAATATTTGTTGAGCAGAAACGTGTCCATTTGGAGATACCCCATACATTGTTCCGAAAAAAAAATCTGGTTGTTCCGATCTTCTTGGATCTCCTGCAACAACTTACTATTGTTACCATGAACAAATCAGAACAGACTGCTGTGCTACTTGTGAAGCTATAAAGAAAAATAACAGGGCGTATGTAGGTATGTTTTTGCTATGATTTACACAATATTTATTACATGCTTTTCGGTGGTTTATAGAAATATATCAGTGATATAAAACTGGTAATTTCACTGTTTGAAACAGTGAAATTACCACTTTGATAATTTCACTGTTTTGAATTTAAGCCCCTTACGTTGTTTCAATGAAATACCAGCGTGCACAATACTGGGTACCAACTTAATGACGTGACGTCGTAAATGACGTCACGTTGTATAATTATTTGGCGCGCTTTTTATTTAGTATTAGGTTTAATGTCTTTTTAAAACGTTTCTTTGCATATAATAAAAAGAAAATTTGTTTAGTTTAGTGTAAGATCGAAATATATTTCACCTTGTGAACACCAAAAGTTCATATTTCACTCGTGGCTGCGCCACTCGTGAAATATACCTTTTGGTGCCCACTCGGTGAAATATGTTCCGATCTTACACTGAACTAAACAAATATCCTCTATATAACGCATTTTTAGCTCGACTATACGAAGAATATGGAGAGCTGTCCTAATCGCGGCCGCAGTTTTGGTGAAGTAAAATATTTTTCACTTTTTCATTTTCATTTCTTAAGGTATCAACTTCAAACTTCAAATCATATATGTTTCTTATCATCAACCAAATCTTATGTGACAAGGTTCATAACTGTAGCTATAATAGTTTCAGATTTATTACCCCTTTAACTTAGGATTTTCCTTAAAAAAATACTACTTTTTACTGTTACTTCTTTATTTCTTAAGGGATCAACTTCATACTCCAAATGCATGTACATTATTATCAACCACAACTTATGTGACAAGGTTCATAACTTTAGACTATTTTCAAATTTAACTCCCTTGAACTTTGAATTTATGTTAACAAATGTTATGTTTTTACTATAGATCTAATTTAATACTTAATCATACATAATTGAGTTTTCTTTCATAATTTTGTCTTTCTTACTGGGTCCAGTATTTTGTTAGTGGAGCTTCGCTGTCTCCTGTGACAGCTCTTGTTGCTAAGGGTATCATGTTTGTTTTTTTTAATGCTCAGATGGTCTAGTCATTGTCAAAGGACGATTTTTGTGTTTTCATTTTGAGCATAATCATTATGGTGCCTTTTGCCAAATTTTGTATAGTTTTAAAATATGGATGGCATGAATTTATTGATTACCTTTATGTTGTTTTTTTTTTGTTTTTTTTTTTTCATAATTATTTTCATTATTTATTTTTTTATTTTCATAAATATTTTCATTATTTAAAGGGCTAGGTACATTTTGGGTCGATTTTGGCCCATCGGCAGAAAATTTAAAAATTTGATATATCAATATTAAACTATTTTTCTAACAAACGAAGCAAGATTGAGTCAGATATCTGCTAAGACAAAAAGTTATAATAAATCAGAACAACCTATCAAAAAAATAAAATACTACAGTTTGATGTCATCAACGCATCGCTTCGAGTAATTAAAAATATAATGACGCATATGTATTTTCTAAATTGTTTAACTTTTGCCTGGTATGAATAAACAAAACGAGGTTGAATAAAAATTAAACTATTTTTGTAAACTAGAAAAAAGTCACCCTCGAGATTTTTCAGAGTTTTTCTCTAAAACGTCAACTTTTCTTGTGAAATCAAATTTTGATTTCTCTATGGTAAATCTCTGCTGTTTATTTTCCGTAGCCATTGCCGAAGTACTCTTCATTTGAAGATGAACGGGAGAAAGCACGTGTCATGGTTCTAAAATATACATGAGGTTCTCGGGGTCGTTTCTTGACTATTTCACAAAGCTGTATCTACAAGATGTAACAGTTTAGTTGCAATGCATGATGGAAAACTTTAAATTGAAACATAAGCAACAAGATTTATAGAACATCGAGTCACATGGAGTAGATCTAGAAATTGCACTTATTTTTAAGCTGAACAGAATCCCTATGAATTTCGAAATAGATCTTTATAAACGTCACGACAAATTTGCATTCTGAAGATTCCTTCATTGCCAGTTTCTATCCAGTTCCGTAGATCCCATTCTTTTACTTCAAAACTCCTGAATGACATAACTCCTACACTTATGATGATTCAAAATTTTAAACTGTTAATCCGTCTCATTATTAAAAAATTGTTGAACAATTTGTGGAGTTATCTGGGTTAGCTAATGAAATATGTAAATGAAACACATCATAATTTAGCATGTTCCAAATCCATAATTCAAGAACGGCCCATAAATTTTAGTTGTCAACATCACAATGTTTTTAACTCTTGAAGTTCCTGACGAAAAAACTTTATTACGTCAACAACAATTTACGAAATATATGAGGTAACAAAAATGCCTTGCGCTTCATATGGATGATTCCAGTTGCGGCATTGA
Organism: Ruditapes philippinarum; assembly: GCF_026571515.1. Lineage (NCBI taxonomy): Eukaryota > Metazoa > Mollusca > Bivalvia > Venerida > Veneridae > Ruditapes > Ruditapes philippinarum. Next base: position 1,871 of record NW_026864934.1, on the reverse strand, counting down.
CAGAGGGCGGTTAGGCATATGTAACCTCATACAGATAATTTTAAGCGTTGAGATAAATTTGTCTTGATGGCATTTTAAATATTTTCTTTAAACCACCGAAAAGCATGTAATAAATTGTTTTATTCAACGAGTTCAATAAATTTAGTATTGAATCTACACGAATATAATATTCTATTTATCACATATTATTATTATATGAAATTAGAACGGTAAACTGTTATCAAGAGTCTTTTTTTGACGCGCCTTTAGTGTAACGCTCACATTAGCGCGCTTTAACGCCATGTTTATAGCGCAAATGACGTGACGTCAAAGTGTTATTACACTAGTGTAATATCGTCTAGTGTAATATCGTTTTTATTAAATGGCTTTATTACACCCCTGCGCCGCGGTTTGTGTGATAAATCTAAATATAGAACGTCAAGCAGTGACTTTATAGCATAATAACACACACTTCTATGTTCAATAGGGAAAATACGGGTTGTGTTAGAATTAGTATTAAACTACACTAATTCAATATCATCTATTTCTTTTTAGATTGTGACTATGGAGATAAACAGTCATATTGTGTAGGAATGACATTACAACTGTGTCGAAATACTGGTAACTTAGAAACTTGCTGTAAAACATGCCAAGATATACGATTAGATATTCCAGGTAAAACAAATTTCACTTTTTTCTTATTTTGTATTTACGTTTAACTTTTCTATAACGTACTGTTTTAAGCTATGTTAAGATGTCTGTAATTAGTAGGATACTTGTCTGTATAAAAGTTATTGCAAAGTTCCTCAATCAACAATAGTGTTTGAAACTTTCTAAAAAAATAGGATTACATATTCTCTAAAAAAAGGTTCAAACACTTGACACAACGTATCATCACCTTAGTGCTGAAACGGATTAACTCCAATTGATATAAAAAGACAGTTAACCTCTTAATTCACTAAGGTGACGTGTTGTGACAGCATTCTTCGTATTGTAAACATCAAATTGAATAAGTGTAAGTTTAATACTGAATTTAGTGAACGAGTTGTATAAAATTTTATTATATACTTGAGAATATTGAGAATTATGTAATTTTACCCATGAAATATGGTGCTATATCAGTCAAATATATTTCATAGTTTTTAAAAATAAATATGAAATATAAATATGAAAGTTGGCGGAGTCAAAACTCCTATTTAGTATAAGGGACTTCTTTCGCCATTTTGTTTGATAAATCTGATAAATACAAAACAACTTTTTGTTGAATTTCGTGTTGAAAACTATCTAGAATGATAGAAAATGGTCTAACTAAGAAAATTAATCCGAACACCAATATCTTTAATTCAGTAACACTGTACAGACGTTTTTAAGAGTTGTTTATGTGACGTCACAATTTAGCGCTAAATATCGCGTGCAAAACAAAACAATAATTATATTACTGCGCGCTGTACAATTGCAGTTGTGTAGCAAGCAAGGGGGTGCGTAACCATTTTTCTTTGATAATGAAATTAAATAAAAAGGTTATTTTTTCGTTTTCATGAAATATGGTATATATTTTTACTAAACATGATAAAATGCCACATATTTTCACTCGCCGTCCCGGTTCGTGAAAATATGTGGCATTTTATCATGTTTCGTGAAAATATATTCCATATTACACTTAAACGAAAAAATATCCTCTTAATATTGATGAAATAAAATGTGTCTTTCATTTTCCATATTTTCACTGTGAAAAAAATATGTTTGACTGTGAAGTAATGCTCCGGTTTTTTCATTGGTGTCTTGCTGGAACACGTTTTTTTCTAAATTCTGTCAAAATACAAAATTCAAGGGAAAGTCTTTCAAATTGAAATGCCAGAAGAGCAAAATGTATATAATAAACAGATAATTCA
>NW_026864933.1:0-178220 GCF_026571515.1 Ruditapes philippinarum | reverse complement strand
AGAAACTAATTTCACACTTCACTGAAGTCAATTTTTACTAAAATGGGATTATTTAAAGACAAACCAGCAGGTTTGGTGAATGTAACAGATGTGAGAAAAATGTTATTTATCAGTTAAGATATCATTATTCTTAGTTCCAAAAACGATTTACACACAAAAAACTCCAAGCCATAATTTTATAATAAAGATGTATGAGGAGCGTTTTCTATCCTATGCGACTAGCATAGGTTAGACTACATTTTTTAAATTTTCCACGTATATCAACGTTGGTCCTAGTGAATGTTATGTTCAAAATTAAAGATCTGATTCCCTCAACCATTACGCACACAAAAAACTGGACTTAACCCAGAACAGTAAAAAATAATCAACCTTTTGAATATTTTCAAGTTAAGGGGAAGTATTAACATTTTTGCATAAAAATGCTAACATATATTTTTCTACAAGAAATCTTTTATTTCATGCTTTGCAGTGTTTTATTGTAATATATCAGATGATTATATTCTGATAAACCACTAGTGAAATTTATAAAATATAATTTTCACAGTAGCCGGACTATTTCTGAATGCGGATGAAAAGAAAATCAAACTTAATGGAATTACAGGCAGAAATAAATGCTGTCATACGTAAATTTTGCTTCTTTAGGAAAAGAAAGTTGATGTCACCATACATCATGTTAAAAATGTAACAAAAATTTAGATATATTTAACAGAACTATATTTCAAAATTGATGATGTGACGTCACAATGTGATGACGTCACAAAGGAGAATGTGTGACGTTACGCGGCAAAATCAGAAAAAAATACTTAAAATCACTTAAAAAGCATGAAATAAAAAGAAAATTATTTGTTTTACATATAAGATTGAAATATATTTCATTCGTGAACACGAGCTATTATATTTTCACTTGTGGCAACGCCACTCGTGAAACTATTGCATCTGGTGTTCACTCAGTGAAATTATATTTCAATCTTACATGCAAAACAAACAAATATCCTCTATATCTTATTTGAGGGGTCATTTTGTTAGTTAAATAATGACCTAAAAGAATGTACAAACAGTGAAAAATGTTGAAAAAATATGCGTGAAACCTGCCGGTATCCCTTTAACTATCTGTGTAAACTATAACTTTAGTATTATCCCTTTCCTTAGGTTCATGAAATAACAACAAAATATATTTAAATCAGAGAAGGAAACAAATGTTTAGATAGCTTTTGTACGGAACAAACATGAGGGTATACAAGTGCCGGTTACACAAAGTCAGTAACTAGTAATGTCTAATGTCATAAATGCATTGTTTCAATTGTCACACTGGTCCTCCGATTCTGTTTTGGTTTTCTTGGTGGATGGTTCCACGCTGTCATCATTTGAGTCTTCTTGGGAGATGCCCAATTCCTCGGTATCATCTTTCTTGCTTTGCTTGCTGAGCAGTTCAATGCTGTCGTTGACAGGATCGTCTTGTGAGTTGCTCATGTCCTCGGTATCACTGAAAATAAGATCCATGTTTAGTGTTTCAAGTTTTGCTTCTTCTACTTCCCGTTTTAGTGTTTTTACTTTAGACGCAAGCTCATTTTTTTCCATCGACAGATGACTACAGTACTGTGTCAATTTTGCATTTTTTTGTTCAAGGGTACTGCAGTACTGAGTTAATGTTCTTTGCTTTTGTTCAAGGCTGTTAGATTTTCGTACAGCATTTGAAAGTGAACCGTTGGCATGAGAGTAAAACGCATTTAAAGTTGTCCTCATACACTTTATGGTTTCCTTCGCGTCACCTACATCATTCTCAGACAGAGAATACAGACTTGCTCTGAGTTGGGTATCGAACTGCTCTCTAAAGCTTTTCATACTGTTCTGTAAGTCTTGTATGTCAGACTGTCTATTACTTTCAGATGCGGGTAATTTCTGAACACTTCCAATAGGCGATGGTTTCTTAAGACTTCCAGCTGGAGAGTGCAGTGTTGAACATTTCTGTGATGTGTTCTTCTTTTCTGGGGTAATACTAAAGAAATTGTCCACATTAGTTTGACGTGTACTGCTGGAAGCTTTCTGAGGTGTTGTGGATACTGATGAGACAGGAGTGTTAGAAGCCATGGTTGTTGTGGAAGAACTACTAGATACACTGGTTGATGATGTTGTATGTGGAGATTTTATCAGAGACATTGTGGGAGACTTCAATTAAATCACCTGAAAATACATGGAAGAACATGTTGACAGACTGTCCAGAGTCATGGTGAAACGACTTCTGCCAGGATTGTTGAAAGTGTATTGTTGTTTTTCCATCGAGGAGCTGTATAAAAATATATGAAAATACTTCATTTCGCTAAATAAATAAAAATTGCTAAATACATTTCTCTAAATAATTATACACATGGCAAAAACTAAAAGCAGGTTAATATGTGAGTGAAGAGAGGGAAGTGAGTTCTGCAATGGTTACAATACTATATTCAAGCAATCCTGTTACCGGTGTCACCCCTGGGAGGCGTCGTTTCTTTACACTAATATATGGTTGGGTTTATTACTTTGATCATGTAAAGCTACATGTTACGGCTTTAGAAAAAACATCTAATTAATTTCACATTATTATAAAAGCATTAGAATATTTGGAAACCTTCACTGTGTAACAACAACTCATTCAAGAAGTATTAAATCAAGATCAAATCAAAGTATTAATTCCCAACAGATATATTAGTATAAATGGCACCATATACATAGAAAAGTGGAGGAAGGATAATAAACCACAACATCTCAAAGACAAGCATAGCTACCACTACAAGCATTATTACCTATTATACTTTTTTCCATCTTCATTCCACTGTTTCATTTCTGTACATATACCTAAAATGATCTACAGGTAACCTTATGTACATGTTAAATTAAATTACAAATGTAAAATTTATATGTTCAATTATTTATATGGTATATAGTGAAAAAATCAACAAAGGGCCATAATTCTGTTAAATTTGGTCGCAGCAAAAATTCCTTCCTTTACTACCATCTACACATTAAGGTTGTTCATCCCTGGAAGTTTAAGCAAAATCTGCCATCCGGTTTAAGAGGAGTTGCGTTCACAAAATTTCTATATGGTATATAGTGAAAAAAATCAACAAAGGGCCATAATTCTGTCAAATTTGGTGGCAGCAAAAATTCCATCCTTTACTTCCATCTACACATTAAGGTAGTTCATCCCTAGAAGTTTAAGCAAAATCTGCCATCCGGTTTAAGAGGAGTTGCGTTCACAAAATTTCTATATGGTATATAGTGAAAAAATCAACAAAGGGCCATAATTCTGTTAAATTTGGTCGCAGCGAAAATTCCTTCCTTTACTGCCATCTACACAATAAGGTTGTTCATCCCTGAAAGTTTAAGCAAAATCTGCCATCCGGTTTAAGAGGAGTTGCGTTCACAAAATTTCTATATGGTATATAGTGAAAAAATCAACAAAGGGCCATAATTCTGTTAAATTTGGTCGCAGCGAAAATTCCTTCCTTTACTACCATCTACACAATAAGGTTGTTCATCCCTGAAAGTTTAAGCAAAATCTGCCATCCTGTTTAAGAGGAGTTGCGTTCACAAAATTTCTACATAGTATATAGTGAAAAAATCAACAAAGGGCCATAATTCTGTTAAATTTGGTCGCAGCGAAAATTCCTTCCTTTACTACCATCTACACATTAAGGTTGTTCATCCCTGGAAGTTTAAGCAAAATCTGCCATCCGGTTTAAGAGGAGTTGCGTTCACAAGATTTCGGGACGTACGGACAGACGGACGGACGGACAGACGTACGGACACTCGGACGGACAAGTGCTACGCTATATGCTCCCACTCTGTGGGGGCATAAAAAAATCTTGAGAAAAATATATTTAAAGTTTGGAAAATATATGAATATTCGCACTACAGGTGTTAAAAACACTGAATGTATCATGCAAAATATATGACAATTTACTGTTTTGATCACCTAACTTTAACCTTGTCGCTTTTGAAATTTAAGAAATACCTGTATAGTTTGAAAAGTTGAAAGTTTATTTCTGTAAGTGTGTTAGAATAGGTTATATCACTTTGATGTGTACACTTGAAATCCAGACATTTTTGAAGTTTTCACAATAATCATCAAGAATCTGGAGGCATGCTGCTTAAGCTTAATCTTTTTTATCTGTTCATTGTACTTTTTAGACTACAATAAGAACATTTTAAAGAACTATCACATAGTGATGATCAAGAGATTTGATTGATATTATGTTAACAAATGCAAAACTATTAAAATGTACTCTTCTTTTTTGTTTTCAGTGTGGATTAAAGGGCCACTATGCAAATAGATGTCCAAAAGGAGATCTGGCGTTCCTTAGTTCATCAAATGTGCAGCCAGCATCATAACTTAGTTTATTATCATTGCTGATTCTTCAACATAAAATATCATAATTCATTATGTAGAGATTTGATTAATCAAATTCATTGTTTATAGATACATTAATTGTCTGACATGTTTTGTTAAAGAAAAAAATAAAATGAAATAAAAATTGATTGAGGTTTTCGTGTTTCTTTTTTGTCACCCTGTGTTAGTGAGACTATATCCCTATATGCAGGGGTATAAAGATATCTTATGAAATATTTCTATAAAAGTTTATCAACAGTAAAATTATGTTGATTCTAGAAAGAATTGTAACATAGAACATCTCTGTTATCTATCACACATAAATATTGTACATAATAGAATACAATGTTCCGCAACAAGATACCTATCAGCTATTTTAAATAGGCTTTCATCTGTTTAGCAATGATTTTTTGTATGCACCATTCAATTCTAAGGCAATTTACTACAATTTTTATTTTATACTTGTGTTTTGGAAGTTTTTTTTAAAATTTAGACAATAATTTTAGCTATTTTTTTCTGACAATTTACACATCAGTATGTAGGAAAAGGTGTTCCTGCTTGGAACAGTTTCATCTAACAAGATATTTGAGCCGCGCCATGACAAAACCAACATAGTGCGTTTGCGACCGGCATGGATCCAGACCAGCCTGCGCATCCGCGCAGTCTGATCAGGTTCCATGCTGTTCCCTATCAGTTTCTCTACTTGTAATAGGGTTGGTAAGGGAACAGCATGGATCCTGATCAGACTGTGTGAATGCGCAGGCTAGTCATGATCCATGCTGGTCGCAAACGCACTATGTTGGTTTTGTCGTGACACAGCTAATTTTTTTCTGACAATTTACACATCAAATATGTAGGAAAAGATGTCCCTGCTTGGAACAGTTTCGTCTAACAAAATAGTTTTTTCTGACAATTTACACATCAATATGTAGGAAAAGATGTCCCTGCCTGGAACAGTTTCGTCTAATGAGTTAATGTGATTTGTAACATAATTTTAGAGTTGTTCATCTGTATTTTATTATTACAAGAAACTATTAAATCAAATTTAACAGGCCTTTGTGGCACAGCAGTATAGGTTACCCACTTGGTCTATCCAATTATGTTCTTAAATCGTAAAATGATAATTACTGTTTAATATTTTTTTACTTTGTACTAGTTTTAAAATGCAATTTAACAGCAAGAAGTAAATGTACTGTTATCAAACTGAAACAACCAGTGCAGGGACGTTAGTGGACGAGTGGTTAAGGTTGTTGACTTCAAACCACTTGCTCCTTACCACTGTGGGATTGAATCCAGGAAGGGACATTGGATCTTTTCATGTTAGAAAGCTATCCCACTCTTGTAAAATGTTGGAGGTTCTGCTCAGGTGGCGATCTGAGCCTAAAATAATTGCATGGAGGGGCACACATGTACTTCATCCACTAATAAAGTTGAACCTATACAGTGTTGGTGCAATGTAGCACCCCCTCCCCAAACAAAAACAAGAATAAAATAACCATTGCAACTCTGATAAATCACTTCCCCAAGAGCCAGTTTCTTGGAATTGACCAGTAATGGTGTCTTATGAGGAACCATGGTTGTAACACGTGAAGGGCTGAACCCATGACCATTGAGTTGATAGGCAAACAACTTGACCATCCCACAATATATAGTATGGTTTGAACAATGATTGGAACAATGGTTTGAACAATGATTGGAACAATGACAATAAAATACACTCTTATGGTTAAAGACTCTTTATTAACAATGTCTATTATTTCAGATTTTGGACATACCTGAAGGCACCATATAATTATAATTACAAACTTCTTGTGGTAATTAAATTGCTAATTTCTCATTTCATATCAACAATAAGTCAATAACAATTTTACAATTATTGCAACTAATAGGAGGCATTCCTTAACATAATTCATGCTTTTAATACTAACAATACTTGGTTGTGAAGTTAACTGTACTGATGAAAAATAATAGAAAATATGTTCGCTTATTTAACAGTAGTACTGTATTTTAAACTTAGAATTTCAAATACATGACTACCTGGGGAAATCAACTACTTGTGCCACTTATTTCAGAACAAGGGACACATTGGACTGAATTTTCATCTTAAATATCATCACAATATGATAACATAATCTCCCATTGAAATTCTTAATCAGTACTATTCAACACACACTTCCCAAATCCCCCATAAAATTAGCCTTCTTCCCCATCCCCCATAAAATCAGACTTTCTTTTTCTTCCCTTTGAATTTATTCTTCTTCTTTTCCACCATCTTCTTTTTCCTCTTCTTTCTCTCCATCATTATATCAAATGGTGTTTTTCCTTCAGTTTTTGACTTCTTTTGGTTTTTATCATTTGAAGTTCTATCATTTTTCCCTTTAGTGAATTCACGTTTGCCTTTTGAGCTTTTGTCCCCTTTAGCTACATTGTCAGTTTTTTTGCCTTTCACATCAATTTTCCTCTTCTTTACAACTGGATTTCTTTCTGTTACCAGTTTCTTCCGTTTGTTTTTCCCAGGTACGAAAGAATCTGTAAATAATTATAATATATAAAATGTTATTAAAATTTGTTGATACATTCATTAAATATGTCATGAAATAAAGACTATCCGTTATGCTGCTGAATGTTAATAATGGAACTTATCCTTCTTTACATAGAAATTTAGAATTGAGAGGAACTATAGTTAAGTGACGAACATATTTGTTTGTTTGTTTCATTTTACGCCTTTTCCTAACAGTATTTCAGTCATATAGGCGGGTAGTTTCCTAACCATCGTTCCTGGAGAGATGACGAACATAAGTTTATGGTCTGGTCTGACTGCAAAGAAGTGCTGACCCACCTGATTTTGTTTGTTTGTGTTTGGTTTTATTAGGCACCAACACAATTAGATCATATGGTGCAGAAACAGAAAATTTAATTTTGGAGAACCTCGGGTGCTTTAAACTTCAAAGCAATGCCAGGGTCAGAACCACCTTACCTACTAGAGCTAAGATATACATAGACTTCAGTTATTCACATCCATTTAGTCACCTCTTAATATCATGCAGGGATATATGGTGGCTGCAATTCTTAGGTTACAACCCCCTTAAAGGCAACCCCTTTGCCACAAGCATTTCAAGTTTCATAGGCAAATATATATATATATAATTCATTAGCTATTAAACTATCTTATGGTGCTAAAAGCTTCAAATGGGAAATAGTTCGAGAAAGAGTAATTATATATTAAAGTTTTAAACATAATTATCGAAAGGGTTATTTGATTTCGTGTTTACCACTTATTACATAAAGCAAACAAGTATGATTTTAATTTAAAACAGGAGACTTCAATTGAAAACCAATGGCCTGTTTGTTTGTCACATTTCTACGCAGATTTCAACGCATCTCGGCAGCAAGTCCACCTAACCATCCACTTCCAGGGGATATTATGAAGAACTTAACAATGCACTACCTCCTTACCACAGGGCTCACGCTGTCAGTCGCCATAGTCGCCATTTGCGTTTATTTTATAAGATTGGCGATTATTTTTGCATTTTGGCTACAAAATCTGGCGATTATTTTTTACTTCCAACAGTGTTTATATAAGGTGTAAAAATCGATAATGAATGCAGTAGACCCAATTAACACCAGCAGGGTGCATTTAATTGAGTGTCAACTTTTTACCGGTCACGTGCTGTTAACTATATTGCCCGAGGTGATAAAATACATGCAAGATGTATAATTGTATAAGTACTTTAAAGATATTGTCCAGCATTGTAATAGCCATCAAATATCCGTCAATAAGCCACAAAAATCGTTTTAAAATTGATAAACAGGATATTGACTTACCCAAAATTTACCGTGAATTGCAGTAATTGCAAATTTTGATTTTTTTTTGTTTAAAGCTACTTGACCAAATCGCCAGTGGGAAACAATGGTAATATATTAAAAAAAGTATTAACTTCCAAACAACTTTTTGCACAACAACCAAATTGTGAATATTTCTTCAGAAAACAGGAAAAGTCCGATTGTCACATATTTTCGCGACACCGATAATTTTGATATTTATTTAAAGGTGAAATAAGCTATGTTCTGTTTAAAATCTTTACTACTATGGCAGAAAATTTGTATTACATTGGTGATGATGATATTTTTTCAGTAAATTATTCAGAAAAAAAGCTGCATTCTGTGAATGAGTTTGCAACTTGTGTTATTTCTATAGGCTAATTAATATGACTTAGATCTACTCCAGTTCTGTGTGAAATTGACAGTGGTTATAGCTGACAAAATTTGATTAGAACAAATAAAAAAAGTTGTCTGATAACAGCATTATGTAATGTTATAATGAATCTTTAATATTAGTGTTATACAGTAATTATACTAATTATAACATTTTTGTTCTGTTCTATAATAACAATTAAAGTTGTGGTTCTATTAAAAATAGGTAGTTATCAATATACACAAATGTATCAGTTTATTTGAGAATCCTTATAAAACTGAAAGATATAAATGTAATGTTTATTTAATCAACAGCTAATGTTGTTAATCGCTAATTCGTGAATAGTCCGCTGAACTTTTGGCTATTATTTTTTTAAGTTGAAATTATTGGCTATTATTTTATTTGAGCCAGTGTGAGCCCTGTACCAACAGCTATAATTAAATATTTTATAAAGAAAATATAAGAAATGGCAAATTATATTAAACATACCAGCATCTGGCAAATGGCCAACTTCTTGTTTGTAATAATCAATGTCATCATCTTCATCAGCAGGTACTGAAATATATAAATATCGCAAATTTTTTTATATTTTCTTTTAGATGAGTTTGAAGTCAAATGACACTGAAAGACTACATGGTGACATTCCAACTTTACAGATGGAGGGAGGCCATATATTTCCATCAACACATTTTTTCAAGCACAAACTGGCACATAAATAGTATGACATTTACCATAGACTAATTTTCAAATTTTTGCTGTCTTAGGTGTCTCAGGAAAAAACAATGAGTTATTTTAAATGATTTTATCAGATAAAATAAGACTTCTGGTTAGACAAAGACATGAATTGTAACTTTTGATTTTTGAAATCCTTTTCAATTTTAAATAAATTTTTATTACACAATCTTACACTTAGCTGTATAGATTGAACAGTTTATGATCCACTGTTCTTTATGATATAAGCTTAGTAGGTACACCGTGTAACTGATCAACACCTTGAATTATTTGTCTTATCTATGAAAAACAGTGCTAGGTTACATTGATTAATCATCATAAAATGTACAATTCCCTTTCTCCTCCATGTTTAAATTACTACAGGGTACCATAATGGAGAGAATTTTAAACCAAGGAGTCCGGAATATAGTGTTTTCTCAATTATGCACTAACAACAAACAGGTATATGATATATTGGATAAATTCACAGGCCTGCAGTGAAGAAATAACAACATTCATAATGGTTAAGATCTACAATCAATCAGACAGGTTGTCCGCATTTTAAAAAACATGATAAATGTTTACTCCTAGTGTCTTGTTGACATAATATCAATTGATGTCCATGGCCGAGTGCTTCAGTATTACATTTGGTAATGATGTTTAACATTGGCAATCAGACACAATTCCATCAACTTTTGACTTCCAATCTAAAAAACCCAGCAAACTGACGACGCCAATATAAAATATACAGTTATCATATTTCTTACAATGTAACCGTATTCTAACCTTACCTAATGTTTCAGGCTGTTCTACTTCATCCTCCATGTTTTTTCTCCTGATACCCTCTAAACTCTTCTCTTTATGTTTCTCCTTCTCAAGTTGTTTTTTCTGTATATTTGCTTGTTGATTTTGGCGTCTTGTCTCCTTCGCCTTCCTGTAATCAGAAAAGTCGTGGTATTGAGAAATGATCATTAACAAACTTGAAATACTTGTTTACTACCAAGGGAAAGTTAATTCTGTCAAAAAGTTTTGCAGAATTATGCCACCTTTTTTACTTTGATCATCCTACCCAGCACTGAAAAAAGAGGATCATGCTGTTCCCCAGAAAACTCTTGTAACATATTATGTCAAAATTGTATGTTTATATATATATATATATATATATATATATGCATGTAACATTACTGGCATATTACTGTGTGAAATCAGAACAAAGAAAGTGGGTATTTTCCTATAAGGAAAATATTTGCCCAACTTCCAATAGGCTGGTTTTTGTTAAACAAGGTTAAGAATTCCTCCAAAAATAGTGAGGAGCAAACGTGAGGAGCACCCTCATATAAACTTTTAGTAGCAATTAAAACTTGTTTCTTTTTCTTCATTCAAAAAATACTAAAAATTAAAATTACACAGAATCTCAATTTCTTATTTTCATGTATATAATAATTCTTACTTCTTTTTTTCTCTCAAAGCTTTCATGGCAGCAAGTTCGGCCTCTGTCTTTGTTATCAGACTGTGATACATGACCTGACCCTCACATATACCTTCTTCTATCTTTATCAACTCTAATTTCAATCGTGGCCCCAGTTCTGTCAATCTATAATGTTACATAATATGCTGATATATCAACAATTTATAATTCATGTTACTTCTTGAAAATTTTCAAATAATGTTTCAACACATTGCCTTCAGACTGTCATCAATTTGTTTTTCTAATTATGGTAAAATAGGGTATATTATAGGAGTATTTCAATCTAGGACCTTGTATTTGATCTGAGTGAGTTTCTAAAAGGCTAGGATCTCATCAGGCGTGGAAGCGCCAAGTGTGATATGTCAAGTAAATTCCAGGAGAGATGAATACAAGCAAAAGATCAAGCTACGCCTATAGTAACCCTTCTAGTACATACCTTTAAACTAAATATTAAATAATAATGTAATTGGCATAATGCCAGAAACATCATTCCAAAACACACTATAGTGTGAAACAGACTTTGTATTACAGGTATAATGGGGCATCAAACTAATAATCCTTAAATAGAAGATATTGAATGAGTGCAAGTTCAATACTGAATTTATTGCACAAGTTGAATAAAATTATATAATAAAATTATATAATGCGAGCCTCTGGCGGGCATATTTTATTCAACAAGTGCAATAAATTTAGTAATGAACTTACACAAATTTAATATTCTACTTATCACATACCCAAAATAAAGACCGTTTAAAGTGAATTAAGTCATTTTTCATTGACGCGCCTGTAGTATAATGCTAACATTTAGCGCGTCTGTACACTATGTTTGCATAGCGCTAATGACGTCACGTAAAAATATTTATGCACCGCCGTGCAATACCATTTTCACGGAGTCGCAAAATCGGCACGGGTGTGTGATAATATCTACAAACAAAAATTGAAGACTTCACACCTACATTTCAATGTTCAATCCATACATCCAAAATTGAAAAAAGAAATATGTGATCAATGTAAAATTAATAAATACCTGACAGCACTCTTAGCAGACTTGATATTTCCTCTGCTCTTTATCTGCTGAGGTAAAACCACTTCGTTCACTGGGCCGTCTAATTCTACCTCACTCTCTGAAGAGTATCCAGCTCTGTAATGAAATAACACATGTTACTATAGTATACTTCCTGTCTGCAAAACTCAACAAACTACATGAACTTGTATATTGATGGCTAAATGATAAATGACATCTCTTACAGTATAAATGAAGGAAAGATCAAATTTTAAACCTGAAAAGTCTACCATGGCATGTCTCTTAACATAAAATTTTATTAGTAAGGTATTAATCTATTATAGACATCTTGGAAATGACATGAAAAAATCATTATTAAATTGGAAAAGGTTAAAGCAAGAAAGTACATGTATATGCGGAATCTGACGACCCAAATAAAAAATTAGGAGTTCATTGTGCATTTCCCTATTTTTATAAAGTACCTAGTTAATTTATTTTCAAATAGAGAAGTTAATTTTTTTTACCTGTTCATATATTCGCTAATGTCCCCATATTTGGCAAGATTAGGAATCTTTGCCTGCATTATTTTCTTAACTCCACGAGTCATTCCAACAGGAACTACTTTGATGTTACTAAAAATAAACAAGATATTTCTTTATAACCATCATCTGTTGAACAATAATTTATTATTCTTAATATGAAAATTAAACGGTAACTGTTTCATAGTCTTATAACAGATATTCAAATACTGAATTCTAATAACTGTGCTGAAATGCCAGTGCTGTACAAATGATATTAGACATACTCTTTACAAAAAAGCACAAAATGTTTGTTGGTTTTAAACCCATTTTGACACATTTTTTGTTATATCTTGACACTCAGATCACATTACTGGCTTTCTTATTACCAATATCTCTGCAAATGACCAACTTGAACTACTTATCCCATATACCATATAATTTCTGAATCAGCTGTGAGAGACACATGACCATAAGATATTAAATGTCCTAAATCAATTGTCGCAGAGAAATTTCATAACGCCTTGGGATGAAACCACGCTGGACTACAGATCAAATGGTCTCCCTATTGAGCTAAGCAAGTGGACAGATGACTAACAAACTTACAAGCACCTGATGTATACAGTAGTATAATACATATATGTATATCCTCTCATAGATTTTAATATAACAGTGTTAACCATATAAATGATTTACAGTAATACTTACTAATGTCTGAAGTCTATCAAGTTTGTGTCTGTATCAAAGCTGACTAAAACACATCTCCTGACATCATTTAATTTCACCTGTAATCAATTAGACAAGTAAAGAACATATGGTGAGTATACAGTCAGAGTAATATTATACAATAATGAATATCTGACAGTCTATATCTAAAGGTATCACTTCTTTGTTATTGTTTGGCTAAATTTAAAGTCCAACTGATATTAATAAGATCAGACAAGGCAGACTATCCAGATTTTAAAGGTGAAGGGAGACACCAAAGTTAGAACTATCTTTTATTCAGACAACCAGATACTAGTAGCTTTCCTGTAAGGAAAAATTTACTGCTGTTGCCTGAAATAAAACCCAAAATGGTCTAAGATGCGAATGATTTGAAATCATCAATGTAAACTCTTGGCTAAAAAGCCTGTTTCCGTGTAAAATTACTCACTGTTACACAACACAGCATAATGCTTTCTAAAGTGTTTCTTGTTTTCAAGTTACGAGAAAAAATGACAATTTTGCCGGTAAAGAGCAACCATTGTATATCAGTTTTAAATTTAGTAATGTTTAATGCACATACTTAACTACCTGTACAAAATATATTATAGTTAAGCTATTATTATATTTTAATAACTCATTGATAACTTCAAGCATTATTACCATTAAATGATTACATATGAAAACTGTGAACTTTAAATAACTCATTACATATCATAATGTTATATTCTAAAATACTTCAGTAAAACAAAACGCACTTAAAAATATCGCAGGGAAGAATATTTAGTTACACTATTTAATGTTCAGTTCATAATTCAATCAGCTTACCTTATGTACATTTATAGAAGGAAACATATTCTGAAACATGGTTGCCATTAATTTGACATGATTTCCAGCACCACTGAAGTTATTCATTACAAGAAGTGGATGATTTAGGAACTGGATCTGTTCAAGATTTGGTTTCCGTAGTGATGATATCACATCTTTACTGAGGCAATAGTCATGAACCTTGAATGTCAATGTCGGCCCACGAGGAAGCCTACATAATCTAAGGTACACACCAACGTCTGTTTTTGTGAACATGACAAAATGTGACACATGCAAAAATCCTGCCACACTCACAAAATCTTTAAGTACATTCTTTCTTTTGACCTACAAAAATAGACAAGTTAAGCACATGCAGATTATTTTAATACATAGCAAAAACATAATTATGGTACAATATATCTTTAAAGTTTTGATCTTTACAAAATTTGTGCTGATTATTAAAGTACCTATATTTGTGATTTTCAAATATCATAATAAATAGTTTATGAAAAAATTAGACTAAGTGGAATTACTTGCATTGAAATGATTTCAAACAAGCTAATAGTATGCCTGTAGAAATTTGTATTTTAAATTGTTAAATTAAAGACCCTACAGCAGCCTGTAGGTAAGACCTGTATTTCGTAAATTATTATGATAATAACTTCATGTAATAAAGTGTTTATTATTATATTTATTATTATTATTACATTATCATATTATATAATTTATTATACCTGAAGATTCTTAGCTGTGAAAGGTTCCATAACATTTCTTGTGTCAATAACCAGTTGTTTAACATTTCTCCCAACATGTCCGCGATGGAAGACAAATGAATGAGGTGCATCCTGGTAACTCTGTTCCTGAATGTCAATCTTAGATGTCTTCTTCTTCTTACCCTGTAAATAGAATTCGCATAATGAAGAGCCGTTTTCATACAAAATGGAAACTTAAGGGCAAGATGTTGTTCCATAATAAAGGGCTTTTTTCCTACACATTGGAAAGAGCCAAGGCTTTAGCCTTCCATTTTGAGAAACTCAAGGGCAAGGTGTAGTCAAACTGGGATAAGGCTGAATGTCATTTAAACAAGAGTAAAAGTATATATAAGACTGAACTAAATTCAATTTATTTAGAATTCGTTCAAGCGTTATATTTACTAGAAAATCTGCTTAAATATATTGGTCAAGTGTAGCACAGCACTACTAACAATTTTAAGTTTTTACATCTCTGATTTCGAAAATAAGCTCTACCTACATAAAGTTCTATGTTAACTGTTTAGTACAAATTACATTCAGCAGCTTGCATATAAGCAACTGATCAAGTTAATATCGCAATATGCATTTTTAAAAATTCTTATACTTATTCACCATACATGTACTTTCAGGAAGCACAGCCAAAAACAACATTTCTTCCTGCTGTAGTTAAATCAAGGTGAGGACCCAAACTCATTAAACTTTGATAGCAGAATGATCACAATTATATATAAATAAGAGTTGCTTAACTAGAACTCCGCGAGTCGGATGGGTCGCCTTGTGAACAATGTAGTTTAGGAGAAATGGCCAGGACAAAAATGAAATATGAAAAATAACAAAGGGCAATAACTTAAAAAATAATAAGTGCAGAGCAGCAGTTTCTGTGCACTGCACTTCTTATCAATAAAATCTATCATTCTATGATGTTTCAAGTCCATAGCTTTCATACTTGAGTAGAAATGACCAGGACAAAAATAAAGTAAGAAAATTAACAAAGGGCAATAACTCAAAAAATAAGAAATGCAGAGTATCAGTTCTTATGCACTGCACTTTCTCTTAATGAGATCTATCATCCTATGAAGTTTCAAGTCCATAACTTTTATACTTTCGGAGAAATGGCCTGGACAAAAATTAAGTATGAAAATTAACAAAGGGCCATAACTCAAAAAATAAGAAATGCAGAGTACCGATTCTTGTGCACTGCACTTCTTCTTAATGAGACCTATCATCCTATGAAGTTTCAAGTCCATGGCTTTTATACATTAGGAGAAATGGCCCGGACAAAAATAAAGTATGAAAATTAACAAAGGGCAATAACTCAAAAATGAGGAAGTGCAGAGTACCGGTTCTTATGCACTGCACTTCTTCTTAATGAGATCTATCATCCTATGAAGTTCAAGTCCATAGCTTTTTTAGTTGAAGAGAAATGGCCCGGACAAAATTAAAGTATGAAAGTTAACAAAGGGCAATAACTCAAAAAATAAGAACTGCAGAGTACCGGTCCTTGTGCACTGCACTTCGGGTTATTGAAAGAACCATGCATACCAAGTTTGAAGTCAATCAGACTTATAGTGACTGAGTTATGCTCCGGACAAGCTTTAGGGGACGCCGACGCCGCCGACAAAAGTAACCCCTATATGTCACCTTTTCAAGGCGACACAATAAACTGGTACATTAAACAAGCATTTTTGGGACATGTCCAAGACAAGTACACATTGCAAAAGGACAAGTGAAAATTCTAAATTGCTCGTCCTGCAGGATATATGTTGCTTTCATCCTAGTCCTATAAATATGACGTCGCTTTGAGATATTTTTGCTTCTGGGCAAAGCAACGTCATATCGAAATTGCTCAAAAACCCATAGCATGTTCCGCCAGAAAATCGGGCGGAACGAAAAACAATGAAGACAGCTTGTATTTACATAATTTTTGACCTATTTATGAACAAAACTAAAAAATAAATACCTTTTGTCAAAATAATTAAACTGTCATAACCGAAAAATCATGATTAAATCCTCTCATGTATTTCAATTCCTTTTACAGCCGATAAACAAATGGCGGCCGTAAAGTGCGCGAAATCTGATTGGCTAATTCAAATGCAAGTGTTTAACTGAGTCAGAACAATCTAACGGAATATTTTTTTAACGAAATAATTGCCCATGCACCGTCAGTGTGTTCGAATATATTTTTCCGTTCAAAAATTTGGAATCAATCTGTAAAGCACTTTGCTTAACCAGTATGGCTGATAGACATATATAGATTGATGTTTATATTTTATTTTAAATTGATAAGTACATCGTTTGAAAGTTTTTGTGTATGATTGAGCATGAAATTGAAAGAAAATATGATAAGCTTTTGAATAAAGCTTGAAAGGCAAGACAATAGACATTTTTGGATTTTTTTATGATGCTATGCGATTTTGAGCAATAACTATTAGACGTCAGGCTTGACCGACAAAAACTATAACAAGCCTGTAACGTCTAATATATTGGACTACGGATTGTCCCAGATAAAACTATGGAAATCACTGTGGAAAAACAACAACACTATTTTGTTAACAAAAGATACAAAAATTCCTGAGAAACTTGGTAGAAACACCCATCTTTGCCTCAATGTGTTAATATATAATCTCCTCAGTTCCAATGCAATGGCACGATTATGTTAACTTGAGGTACAAAAATCCAAATAGACAGATAGAAATTGATATCACTTTGAGTCGCGAAATTATATTACAAAAGGCATTGTTTATACTTGGGACATCATTCCTTCCAAATTATCGCATATCAATTTGATAAAAATTAAAAATGAAAAATACCTTTCTCCTCTTAGCCATTTTTGACTTCTCAAATTCTTATACTATGAAAATATAAGTAGTGTTTTTGTAAGACATGTGTTTACTACGGTGTCACTACAATTATCATCAGTGGCAATTTATCCTTCCTACTTGGCATTTGTGCACTCGGAAACAGCGTTTTATCTGCTGTAAGTCAATTCAAATTTTAAACCTGTTAGAGATTATGACATTTAAAAACATTTTATAGAAATTTCACTCGTGTTTTTTTATGTTTAATTCCTATTTATTGTAGAAAATGCATGGTAGGTTGTGAAAGGGTTTCGGGTATAAACTTTCGGATAAACATTAAATCATCTTCTACATTATTTTTTCAGAATGTTACTTATTTTCTTTAACAGTATATTTTTAGCAATATATATTAATGGTACAAGATTCACCAGAATACGTAAGCAAATAAATGAAATATGCCCCAAAAACACGATCTTCGGCCGAGTTTATCTCCCAAACCAGTACTGACAAAGTTTTGTTGAAATTTGTTCATTGGAATGTTTGAATTTTGAGGTACACATACATATTTTATAGATTTGTTTTTATTTCCCAATACCAAACATAAAGACACATGCAGAAATTTTGTTTGTTCGTAACTGCATGCTAAATTTATATCATCATTCAGGCAGGAGTATCCCAGTGTAACCTAAATTCGGCGATATAAGATATATTATACAGAGCTCTTGAAGTGTCAAATTTATTTCTTCAAAGCACCATAATTTTCAAAAATTATTTTTTCCAGAGCCCAAGTTTATTTTTTCCAGAGCCTAAGTTGAATCAAAAGTATTTGCAAAAACTGTTGAAGTATTTTTAATTTAATAAACTGAAAGTGCATGTCTTATTGAAAATTGATTTTATCTATAAAACATGTCCACAGGGCAAAAAAGTGTAATTTGATTTGCTTGTTTTCTGAATAATCTATGAGTTTCCTAAATTATGTTTGAGTTATAAACTTTAATGCATGGAGAGTCTTTTTCATGATTTACCCATGGATAAATTTAATTACAAGACCACTACACAGAAGTATTGGTATTGAATTTATTCACAATTGATAGTCTGCCTTGGCTGCTCTAGCCTAAGATGATCATGAAAGTTACAATTTGTCTTATGACTTTTGGTAGTGATTTTGGCTTTAACATGACAACCAACAGCCTTGTCTTTTCATTTATTCAGATGCACCTTTTGCCATACATGTACTGTATTATTGATTGTTGTTAACGGATACATGTATCTCTCTGTCCTTAGTAAATGACGTAATTAAGGCAATTTATATGAGATAATTAGTGTAAGATTCTTGCAGAGTGACAGTCTTCTCCTAATTAAATTGTCTGAACATAATGTTATGAACATTTATCTATGTATTTTTTGTATAATTATGGCATTTTAATGATACGATTACTGATCAATCTGCTGTTCATTGCCAGTGATTTTTTTCACTGTATTTTATAGCCAAATAAAGGCTGTTTCCCCTAGCCCAAAATAGGTAGATTTTCCCCTAAAAATGCATATATTTTCCCCTAAAATGCCTTGTGCTTTTCCTAACCAGAACCATGACTTATCAGCATCAGCTAGAAGACAGAAATCTGTCCCTATAGATAGCCTCTGCTATGTACCATGCATGTTAAGTTGAATTGAAATTAATTTTTGTCATAAAATGTGTGGGTAAATTCCATTTTCAGTTGTTGGAATTTGATTTCAAGTTTCCCCCTTTTCTGATTTATCGTGTTATATTTTCCCCTTCAGAAAGACACAGGTTGTTTTGAAATTTTGAAAAGAATCACTGATTGCATGCCATGATAGGACTACACTCCTTGTCCTGTTCTTTTAATGAATGCCTCAGCTTTTGGCAAAGACAAGTGCACAGATGTTTAATGAACAGTAACTGTTTGAATCTGGATATATTATAGATAATGCCAGGATAAGATATGCTATGTGAAAACCGTACCTGCTGCATCACTGGTCATGTGACGTGATAATTATTCAAATTTTGTTTAAATACCAACTTTGTCATTAACTAGATATTATGAAGTGATTTAATTATTTTAAAAGGTTTAAAAGATGAACAAAAAGTGTTTTGCAAAAATTGATTTTTTTGTAATTTTTTTATTGCAATAAACGAAAATGTAGTATATTTCTACAAGTTGTCTTAATTGCTGTTTTAAGTTTGTAATACAATGTACTTATTAGTTCAATTCATCTGTGGAAATCAACTAAATAATATAAGAATAAAAATCATTTCATGTTATTAAATTCAGCTTCTATGAGGTGTCAAAATATCAGGATATTTCACATTTTTTGAGTTTTATAGGAAATTTTATATCTTACTTAAGTAGACAAACAGGACATGTAAAATACAAAATTTAAATAAAATTGTTTTAAAGTAATGTAAAGTTTTTGCAAGGTTGTTCTACGTTGACTGTTGATCATGTATCATTTACTGTATTGTATCATGTTCAATAATTATACATATGCAGTCTGCTCTTCACCATTGATATGCTTTTTACACAGTCTCTATCATTTTCTGTTATTATCTTTTATGATTTTTTTTTCAAAAGTATATCTGTATTTTCAAGCTGTCATTAATTCAGTCAAAAGCATATTGACGATATATCAACAGTCTATCAAGTTTTACATAATTATACTATTATATGTTTTTATGTATCTATATTTCACTTTCATACCAAATTCTATGGTTTCAGTAAAGTACATGTTCTATGCATACAATTACGATGTGCATTGTTTATAAATGTCCTAGATGTATGTTTTTGTCTGACCATTTATGTCCATTATGTAATGACCTTGTACTTTTAAGTGGGCACCTGCTTCTGTATATGCTTTGGGTAACAAAAAAAAACAAAACAAAAAAAACATTCCAAATGTCAGCTACAAAAACCACCGAAATTTTCTTCAGCATTTTACTACATGATAAGTATGAAATATTTCATATAAATACATTATTGTTTCGTTTCATTTATAATTTTGTTTTCTTGTTTTCAGATAGATATAAAAGAATGGCAGATAAACAGAAGGTAGTGATGAAGGTGGATCCTTTCAAGTTGTTCCTGTATCTGTCACTTGTCGGGTTCCTTACATTGATGTTTGTCGGGTACACGGTAAGTCATTGCAATATGTTTTGATTTGTTGTAATTACCTTATTGATACAAGAATATACCTTTAGTTTAACATGAATCTATTGGTGTATTTAAATTAAAGGACTTTATTATTCTTTTAGAATTACATTGACTTTCTTCTATACTCATCCACTTGTTACTCTTTATTTGAAGGCATCTACCAGGTACATATCAAAATTCTAAAGTATCATAACAGCTGTTGCTTAGCAATATGTGATGTTATCTTCATATCGCAAAAATCTTCAAATATGTATAGAGGATATTGAATGAGTGTAATTTTAATACTAAATTGATGGAACAAGTTGAATAAAATCATATTATGCGAGCCTCTGGGAGCATAATATTGTTTTATTCAACGAGTTCAATAAATTTAGTATTGAATCTACACGAATATAATACTCTATTTATCACATAATATAAAATAAGAACGGTTTACTGTTAAAAAGCGTCATTTTTCATGTTTTCATGTCTATGTTTATATATAGTGCAAATGACGTCACGTCAAAGTGTTATTATACTAGTGTAATATCGTTTTTTAGCTCGACTTTTTTTTTTTGAAATTAGCTCGACTTTTTTTTTTTGAAAAAAAAAGTAGAGGTATTGTTATAGTCAGGTCGGCGTTGCCGTACCCGTTGCCGTTGCCGTTGCCGTCCGAAAACTTGTACCTGGATCATAACTTTTTTATTTCTTGGTGTATTGTCTTCATACTTGGCCACAACAACCCTTGGGACAAGACCTTTCAGTAGACCACACTAACCTTGACCTTCATCCATTAATGACCTTGACCTTCAAGGTTAAAAGTCAAATTTTTGCTTGTTCATGGTGTTATTGGCTGTTACTTTGTTATTTTTGAATGGATTGTCTTCAAACTTGAACATAATAATCTTCAAGGATATCCCTTAAAAATAAACAGTCAGACCTTGACCTTCACTCATCAATGACCTTGACTTTGAAGGTCAAATTATTGAAATTTTCATTTTTTTGGCTATTTTTGGCTGTAACTTTGTTATTTTTGAATGGATTGTCTTCAAACTTGAACATAATAATCTTCAAGGATATCCCTTAAAAATAAACAGTCAGGCCTTGACCTTCACTCATCAGTGACCTTGACTTTGAAGGTCAAATTATTGAAATTTTCATTTTTTTGGCTATTATTGGCTGTAACTTTGTTATTTTTGAATGGATTGTCTTCAAACTTGAACATAATAATCTTCAAAGATAACTGTTAAAATATACCGAAAGACCTTGACCTTCACTCATTAATGACATTGCCTTTGAAGGTCAAATTATTGAAATTTTCATTGTTTTGGCAGTAACTGACTGTAACTTTGCTATTTTTGAAGGGATAAACTTCATATTATAACAGAACATTCTTAAGGATCAGACCTTGTTGTTTATCAAACCCAAATTTGCTTGGGCTCTTTAATGACCTTGACCTTGAAGGTTATATTACTGAATTTTCTCAGATTGTGCATTAATTGGTGTGTGTGTATGTATAGTATATGTATTATATATATATATATATATATATATATATAAATGTGTGTGTGTATATATATACATATATGCAGGTATATATATATATATATATATATAAATATATATATATATATATATATATATGCATGTATATATATATACAAACACATTCCTCCATTTACGGGGCATCGGTCTATTTGAGACCATACTTGTGGGGTGTATATTTAATGTGGGGCATACATAAGGCCTCGCAACTCTGGCATGTTTAAAACGATGTATGGGGGCGTAGGCTACCCTTCTAACATAGTGCCCGTAGGCCGGTTTTAGTAGTAAATGAGAAAGCTACGGCAAATTTAAATTAGCGTTTTTGCTTATATACGGCAAGTTAGAGATTTTACTTATATATATATATATATACATGCATATATATATATATATATGCATGTATATATTTACACCCATACACATATATATATATATATATATATATATAGAAATTGCGTCATTTTTTCTATTTTTAGAAATTGCGTCATTTTTTTCTTCTATTTTTAGAAATTGCGTCATTTTTTCTATTTTTAGAAATTACGTCATTTTTTCTATTTTTTGAAATTGCGTCATTTTTGTCTATTTTTTGAAATTGCGTCATTTTTTCTTTCTATTTTTAGAAATTGCGTCATTTTTTTTTATATTATTAGAAATTGCGTCATTGTTGCTATTTTTAGAACTTGCGTCATTTTTTTCTATTTTTAGAAATTGCGTCATTTTTTCTATTTTTAGAAATTGCGTCATTGTTGCTTTTTTTAGAAATTGCGTCATTTTTTTTCTATTTTTAGAAATTGCGTCATTGTTTCTATTTTTAGAACTTGCATCATTTTTTTCTATTTTTAGAAATTGGGTCATTTTTTTCTATTTTTAGGAATTGTGTCATTTTTTCTATTTTTAGAAATTGCGTCATTTTTTTCTATTTTTAGAAATTGCGTCATTGTTGCTATTTTTAGAAATTGCGTCATTGTTGCTATTTTTAGAAATTGCATCAATTTTTCTATTTTTAGAAATTGCATCATTGTTGCTATTTTTAGAAATATGCTTAATGTTTCTATTCATATATATACAAAATATATAAACAAAACTAATGTGACAAGACAGACCAACTAAATTTATAAAAAGGAAACGTCAATATATGTTCAAACCTTTCTATGTTTGGGTTTAGAAAAAGTAAAAAGTCGAGCGTTGCCCCCGCCCGGCGGTGGCTCTTGTTATTACATGGCTTTATAACACTCCTGCGCCGCGGTTTATGTGATAAATTGTACAAAGTATGTACAATTTTGCCAATGTGTATATTATACATGTATGTTTGTAAAAAAAAGCTTGCCTTTAATAGTGATGGCTTCATTTAAGAAGAAAATATATTCATAACTTCTTGACACTGATCATTGTTCTTTAGTGTAATGAGATGGCAGATGCTAAAATAATTTTTATTGAAGTAAATTTGCAGATTTTGGAGTTTATATTGAAAAGTGATGCAACTTAACCTTTTACCCCATGAGCATAAATTATTGTGAAAAATTGCCGTTTTCATTGAAAAGCCTCCTGTTACAACTTCTATGATACTATGAAAAATGCTTCAACACTGATAAAACTTGGCACAAATGTTGACTAGACCATAGCCTCTGTAACAGCATGCTCAATCGTAAATTTCCTGTTACCATGGCAATGGGAGGATGTCTCAAAATTACCAAAATTCACTATTTTGCATTGTTTTTTTCCATCAAAACTGATTTCAAAGTGCTGAAACTTCTCAATGAATTGAAATAGAGTAAAAGGCTTTTCAGAGTCAGTTACTAGTTGCCCTAAGATCGTCCTGAGGCCATGTTTTGCCTGTCACATGTCCAAATTTTTCTTGGCGATGAGGGGGACTACCACCCCCTTCAAACCCCCCAAACAGGGGGGGGGGGAAACCCCCTGATGTACCATTTGAATGGGGGCAGCGCCGAAAAAGTGGTCACTTCTTTAACAACATTTCTCAAACGAAAAACAGTGTTTGGGGCATAAATAGGGCATTTTTTCACAGTTTGAGGCCTCAAAAAGGGGGGAGGGGAAGCCGTCAAAATACATCTATATGAGGGAAAAGGTTAAGTTTCAAATCTAGAGTGTTTTTGTGTTGCTGTATTTTTTTTATTTATTTTTTTAATTGAGAGATTCATAACTCAAAATTTTAAAATTGACACATAAAAAAGTATAATAAGAATGTATGCATGGTCCATTGGTTACACACTCTGGCTGTAAATACAGGGATTGTGAATCTGATCGTCTGCTACTCAAGCTGAAATTACTGATAACTTTTCATACAAGCCTTTAGACCATAGGTAAAATGTGCTGTTCATCTGTAAGTCTTTTCATGCTAAAAAATATAA
The DNA here is from genome assembly GCF_026571515.1 of Ruditapes philippinarum. Taxonomy (NCBI): domain Eukaryota; kingdom Metazoa; phylum Mollusca; class Bivalvia; order Venerida; family Veneridae; genus Ruditapes; species Ruditapes philippinarum. The sequence continues at coordinate 153,837 of NW_026864933.1, read as the reverse complement.
AATTGACTTATCCATCTTTCACTTTTGACAAAACTTATTTCATGGAAAGGTTTAAAATATATACTGACTGAAAAGGAAACAGTGCAGATCATGAACTGACAGCACTGATGTGTCTGCTGATCTTGTTCCGCTCTGTATACATGGGTAAATTCAGCTGCTGCCAGTAGGCTAAGTGCCAAAGAATCTATGATTATTCCTGAAACTGTTTGTTCTCTTGCTCTATTCTCCATATTAAACATAAAACTAACATTCAGATGAAATTCACAAGTTGAGGTAAAGAAAAAAACAAAAAAAAACAAAGGAACTTTAAAACTGTAATTTGATATGAAAGATTTTCAAAAGCTGCTGATTGACTGTATACGCTCAGCTATTCCATTAGAAGATATCATCACCTTAGTGCAATAACTGGTTAACTCCTATCAAATTTAGAAGGACTTAACTCATAAGTATGATTACTGCACTAAGGTGACAATATGTGTATCAGTTTACATTTAAAACATCAATAGATTAAATGAGAATTCATAATTTAATTAATGAGGTAATACTAACTGTTTGAAGTGGTGCATACAGCTAGACTTGCTAATTAATTTATTTATAATCAATTTGTTTACATACAAATTTATTAAGGAAGCAAATATGACAGTCACTAGACGGTTACATAATCAAAACTAAATGACATATATTATTTATGCCATGACGATCATAAAGATTAACTTTAAGTAGATCAAATATTAATGAATAGGCATGCATACAATTGAACATTACTGAAATGAATACTTTTCGTATGTAACATTCGTGATTCTACTCAGGTGCCGTTTATGCCTGAAATAATGCACTTAGTATATGTATGTAGATCTAGTGTACATGTATGTCTGCTGAAATGCATTACTTCTGAATTTTGAATATATAATAATCGGCTACGTATTGTGGTTTTTATGTTTGATAATTTCTCTGTAAAATTATGATATATCATTCACTGTTGTATTTTACTTATTTATTGAAAACCGTGTAGTTATAATAATGAATAATTGTGTGTAGGTGATAAAGTACTACCTTGTGTATAGATTGCATTAATCGTTTTCAATATGATATAGAAATTAAAAAATTAACTTAAGGTTTATAATAGATTTATTATAACTTCTTTACCCCAATTATATTTATAAAGATCTTTGATTGTCAATGATTATTTCATAATGATAGGGATATTGGTTGATTTCAATTTTTTGACAATTTTAGTAACCAAGGTTGTCTGACTGGTTAGTTTTCTTAATGCACATGAATGTCCCTTTTTTTTAAGGAGATACGAAAGCATTTATTGCAGCACTAGTATTATTTGTTCTGTAGGGTTATGAATTAAAAGCGTTGCAACTTGGATTCACCCTATGTAGTGTTACCTAGATTGAAATGAAAGCCTATTTAAAAAGATTGCGTGTTTGAATCCCAACAGGGACTTTTGAATCCACATGTCAGGAAGCTATCCAGCTACATGTAGCTTATGGAATGTCAGGTTCCTGAGGTTTTAAAGCTGGAAAGTTGCCATAAAAACATTACTGTGTTGGTGTGATGTAAAGATAAAAAAATGCTGGCCTGAGGTTGATGGTATATTTTAGATAATGTCAGGTTGTAATTATATTTTAATATAAGGTTGATATTATATATTTTAGAAACTATCAGGTTTTTGCGTATTTTACTGTCAGGTTGTTGTTATATTTGAGCCGTGTCATGACAAAACCAACATAATGCGTTTGCGACCAGCATGGATCCAGACCAGCCTGCGCATCTGCGCAGTCTGATCAGGATCCATGCTGTTCGCTATCAGTTTCTTTACTTGTTATAGGGTCTGTAAGCGAACAGCATGGATCCTGATCAGACTGCGCGGATGGGCAGGCTGGTCTGGATCCATGCTGGTCGCAAACCCATTATGTTGGTTTTGTCGTGACACGGCTCATTTTATATATTGTTAAGGTGTTGTTATATTCCAGATGCTGTCAAGTGACCACTATGAAGATAATGATTTTACCCTTCCAGGTGTGTTGTTTTATAAGTACATTCTAATCATGAATGTCATGTTTGATATTTGTTTAAAAGTTGAAATATTGATATTAACCCCGTGAATGTTTGCATACTGGGTAATCCCGGTATGCTCTACTTCAAGAACTAGGACTGTCCATTATTTGTTTAAAGTTAATAGGTCTACAATTGGCCACATTTTCCATAAGTATTTCAAATATTGATAAAAACTATACTTTCATGTTTTGATGTTGAAATCCCATAAATTTTGTTTGTACTGTTCTTTTAAACTAGCAGGCAAATTCATTATACTAATTAACAAGGTTAGCAGGTTAAAGGCATTTATGAAATGAAAACAGGAACCTTATGTATCTTTATCATTAAGTTTTTTTTTTTTTTATGTAGAATATGTAGATTCACATGATGATACAAATGCAGCGTTACGTGAACACATCTCTGACCCGATTATATTATGGTGGACACCGTTCACCGGAGATCCTGGCTCGTACAGGAAATGTGGTGAAAACACTTGCTACTTCACTGTTGATAAACATTATTACAGACATAAACAAACAAAGGTATCTACATGTATTTATTATTGTAATTTAAGGTATTACCACCCAAATGCATTACCTCAGCTTTGAAGAATATTCAAATAGGCTAGAACTACTGCTACATTAAAGATGAGGGCCGTGGGTTCAATCCCCAGAAGGGTCAATTTTTTTTTTTTTCTTTTAACATTATTTATGTATCTCTCATGTCCCATTTGGAAAGAAAAAAGTGTTTAATTTTGATTTCTTGGTATGTATTGGCTAAATTATGCTAAATCTAGTAATAAATACGGTACCTGATATTTTTAAAGTGTAATAAAATTAAAACTAGATGGTAAAAGTATTTCATATTTTACAAGATCAACCAATATACTTCTTTAAAAATTTAGGGAAACTATGAAAACAGACTCACATTTGGGTAAATTTTAAGGTTTTTTTAAATTAGGCTCCCTAAGTAGGAAAATGGTCAGACACGTGGTAAAAATGGTTGGGGTAGGGTAACATTTTTATACAGATTTCATAGATTTTAAGTAGAAACCATAATTTTGCTAATGTGGATTTTTAGCTAAATGGTCCTATTTGTTTCGTAACAAAAATTAATGGGAAAACATTTTTCATTAGAATGTAATTGCAGATTATTTAAAGGTTCTTCATTTCTAAAAAAGGGCCCTCATAACATCCTAGCTTGAGTTCAGAAAAGTGGCCATAACTTGATTTCCGTACGGTAAACTTTGTTTAAATTTTGCATACAGGTTTACTTTAAGGTATATATCTGACCTATGATGTCAATTTTTTAGTTCCTTATAGTGCCCATTAGCGTGGTAATACCTTAAAAGATCTGTGAAGAAAATATATTTATAGAAATACATGTATGATCTCAAAGAGACCATTTCATGACAAATTTCATATAAAATGAGTTCAATGAAAACAAACACTTTTCTTTAGCTTTCGATGTTTAATCTTATTCAGAAAAAAATGACATTTATAAAATAACACCATTTAACTTTATGCTAAACTTGAAAAAAATGAATTTTTTTTTTATGACATATTATATTTCACAAGTTCAAATAAAAAATTGATGAAAAAAAATAAATGAATTAAATTTCCTTTTTTTTCAAGTTTATTTTATCCAGTGCATTTTAATTACAAAAAAGCAAGACAGAATTCTGTCTGCTTAAGATAATATTGAGAGCATCAGATTAGTACTCCTGGGGTTACTGATTGATCCTGAAGCAAGAGATATTTCTCTATGATAATTGACTTCGGACATTTGGTCTCAATGCCATTTGGCTCTGTTGTTTTAGGTTGGAATTAGTCAATCACTTGCAGAGAAATTGTTGATTACTGTTTGCTTACCTAGGAAAGCGAGTAATGTGGATAAACTGCCACAACATGACCAAAAAAAAAAAAAAAGAGTAAAAATCAGAGTGAACAAAAAAAATCGGAAAGAAGACCAGTTGAAATCTTGGCCAAAAATTTTATTTTTTGAGCCAATGGCAACTTATTGTTGTAATAAATGAAACAAAAACTTTATAAAAATCTTTTATGTTTTCATTTGTTTATTTACGTAGGTATTAATGTTTTATGGGTCAGACCTGAATGTGAAACAGTTACCACTTCCTAGGGAATCTCATCATGAGTGGGCGCTGATGCACGAAGAATCTCCGAAAAATAATTACCTACTCGTGCAACCGGAATTCCTTCAGCTTTTCAACCATACTAGTACATTCAAGCGAGAGTCTGACTTCCCTCTCACGCTACAGTATGTGGAGAGTTTAGCGTGGCTCGAGAGTAGCAAATATCTCATACCAACAGCCGACAAGACAGCGCTGCAGACGGAACTTGCTCCGGTATTCTACGCACAGAGCGACTGTAATGTGCCATCAGATCGTGACAGTTTTGTTCAATCGTTTATGAAATATATGAAGGTAGACTCGTATGGGTCATGTATACACAACAGAGATCTTCCTACACAGTATGTATTTTATTTTTTTGTTTTGATGGTTGTCTTTGTCATATACTGTAGTGACTTGTATGCATTTAAATACTCCTAAAACATAAGAAGTCAGTGAAACTTTACAAATACAGTATAACATTATACCTACTATATGACATGCTAAGTTTCTTGCTTTTTGATACTACATGTATATTGTCATTCGAAAAGAAAAAACTGTAAAGGCATCCTCTCATATACATGTACAGTCAAACTTGTATTAAGCGACCGCGCAAGGGAAACACTCAAAATGGTCGCTTAATGAAACGGTCTCTTAAGAAAAAGCATGATATAAAAGTCAAAATTTACAAATGACATCTTTCTTATGCGGTGGGAATGTTTAACAACTTCATTTTTATATAAATGTTGAATAATTAGTACGCTCGATAATCTGTAAAAAATAACTTTCTGTTATTTATTTACAAAACAGTTTTGATCCATTACGTAGCGGCGTTGTCTAAAAACACAATTACTTGACAGGTAAAAGTGGTCGTTTAATGAAAAGATTGCTCTCAATTAGGTGACTAATTAGCGGTCGCTGGTCGCGTTGAGCAAAAGTCGCTTAATACATTAAAAACATAGAGAGAAAATGATCGGGGGGAATTTAAAGTGGTCGTTTTAGACAAAAGTCGCTTAATACACGTGGTCGCATGGGCAAGTTAGACTGTATGTGTATACATATGTATTTAAGTATATTTTTGTAGGAATAAAATATAAAATTTCAATAAGTTATTATTAAAAACTTTGTCTAGATGCAAAAAAAATATGATGAGGTCCTGATATATAGTAGTGTACAATTTAGAAAAGACCCATCAAAATCAGTGCCAGAGCTTAGAGTAATTTCTATACAACTTGCTCACAAAGATAATGCATAACTTAACTATATGTTATAGCAGAGCTTTCATTTCAGTGTACATGTATGAAGATTGTGATTAAAGAGTCAAGAAAATCAAGTCAATAGAATAAAAACATTGTTTACTAGTATTTGTTTTAGATCATGATCTTTACTCGATTGAGCTTAATCTGTATATTTACAGTTTAGTAAATCCACTGCCAGGCATGGAACATGAGGATTTCTTTCATCTACAGGCCAAGTACAAGTTCTCATTTGCGATGGAAAATGCTGTATGTGATGATTATGTTACGGAAAAATTATGGAGGCCGCTGATGTTAGGGTCTGTGCCTATAATTCATGGCTCACCTAAAATCAAGGTAAAATGCTGCCTTTCTAGCCCAAGATTAAAAATCTTCCTTTCTACTTGTGCTACCTGAAGGTTAAAGGTTAATAAAGGTGTCCCACAGGTTTGTCATGATGATTTGTTGTTAGACATGACTTTTTCAAATAATCTTATGTGGAAAATATTGGCAGTTGGTTGCTTGGAAAAAAAAGATGTGTAACAGATGTAACAGAAGCTAAGTGCTGAAAGTAGAATGTTGTAAACTAGAATTTAACAGTAACAACCAAACAAACATAAACATTTTATTGTCATGAAATTTAGATGTTAAAGTTAACTATTACACAAGCCTAAATTTGATTGAATTTTTCAAACTTTTAATATTGTTCAATTTTTACTTTCACAGGAACTTCTTCCAAACAACCATTCAGCTATTATAGTCAGTGATTTCAAATCTGAGAAGGAACTTGCAGAATATATAAAATACCTCAATAGTAACGATGAAGAATACAACAAATATTTACTGTGGAAAAAGACGGGTGTTACAAATGAACGCTTCCTTAAGATGATGAGGGAAAGATCATGGAGCATCGTAGAAACATGGAAAACTGGCAGAACAAATTTCGTAGAAGATTTTGAATGTTTCGTTTGCAATAGGGTGCATAAAAATTTAAGAAGAAAAGAAGACGGTAAAGAAGAATTGAAATTTGTTGCAGATCCATCGCATTTACAGTGTCCGATACCTGTTAAGTTTTCAACTGGTGGAGGAGTATTCGACTGGGAATATGAACACCAACAAATGGTAGAAATGGCACATGCCGTACGGTATTTTGTGGACAAAAATGTTAAAATGACTAAAGGCGATTTACATGCAAAAATGTCCGAACTTGCGCATCAAAGGAAAGGAGGCTGGTTTTAATGCTAGGTATCTTATCAATTTTAGTCAGCATTCTTACATATCAACTTAAGTTATTACAATGTATGCTTGAAAGATGTACACACAGTACTTGAATGGAAATTTGCGAGATGTCTACGCAACAGAATTGGTTTGATTTTATTATTTAAAAATATCATAATAGTAGCTCTATTACCTCAGTACAAACTATTTCATTATCATATTATAGTGAGCAATTTTATTTTTTCATGGATTATTCATTTTCAGGTGTTATATGAATAATGTAAATATTTTTTTCTTGAAGAAGGTGGATACCGTTTAAAGGATTGCTTTGTATAAGCTTAGAGATGAACATTTCAGCAAATTACCATTTTAGACTTCTCTGTTATAAGCTCACCAGAACCTAAGGTTCAGGGTGAGCTATAAGTATCAAAGGGGGATGCTCCGGTGTCCATCATCCACCGTCCATCGTCATGCGTCAACAATCGTCTTCTTCTCTGAAACTACTTGGCAGATTTACTTCAAATTTGGTGTGTAGCAGCCTTGTGACAGTCACACTTGAATTTGCTCATGTCATTTCATTTGGCCCCTTTTAGGGGTCAACAGAGCTAAAAATAGAAAAACTTTTAAACATCTTCTACTACAAAACTAATTGATGGATGATTACCAAACTTTGTCTGTAGAATTCTTAGAAAGTCTTTTATCAAGTTTGCTCATATTAAAGTGATTGGCGCCCCTATTAGGGGTCTCTATGGCTAAAAATAGAAAAACCTTTAGATGTCTTCTTCTACAGAACTAATGGATGGATGATCACCAAACTTTGTCTGTAGCATTACTGTTGGGAAAAGGCATAAAATGAAACAAACAAACACACAAACAAACAGACTGCTGGAAAGACACTGAAGAGACCTGTTTGGATTGTCTCCCTTGCCCTAGAGAAATACACAAAGTATATAAAAATTAATTAGGGTCCAGCTGCAAAAGGCTTATCAGCATGATAAATGACCAAAAAATCTCCAGCAATGACTCACATATAGTATCTAACACAAAGAGATTTCATATACATGTTTAATACAGAAAATCTGTGCAGGACAATTGCTGGAATATAATAGAATTTGGAATACTTTATGTTTCTATAATATACTTAGATCATAATTTTGAAACTCTTTTACTATATTGGAGTTTAAAATTGTGCAATATGGGTACACCTAAAGTAAGAAGGAGCTACAAAAATAATAAAGCAAAAAAAATCTCAGTTTAAGCCTGGTGAAAAACATGTAAAACATAATTATTGTCATGATCATTATAGTAGTGACTTACCTACTGAAACTGTTGAACAAGTAGTGAGACTTAGTCAGGCAGATGCCATTGATGTAAATCACATAAACCAGAAATAGCAAAAGTGATGATGATGATGATGATGACAGTGTAACTCTACCATACAAACTCGGACAAAAATCTGAAAATGAGATAATAAATGACCAAGTTGTAGAAAATGATGAATGTATTATTGTACATTTAGAAAATTTACGACAATTAGTGTCATTGGTTCGTCAGCAGCACTGCCAAAATCCGTCCGTTTCCCTAAAAATAGTGAGACGACATGGACTTTGTATAAAGCTATCAGTCCATTGCCAGAGCTGCCACTTTCAAAGTGATGCCACAGAAATGTCAAGGCGGATTCCGAGCAAGAGAGGGCCTGGAGCTGCCGAGTTGAATGACAGACTTGCTCTCCCGGTGGCGAAATCCGGAATAGGAATGGATGAGGTGTCACTTATTCCTACCTGTTTGAACATAAAAGCACCTTACTCATCACTCATTCAGAAGAAAGTGAATAAGATGTGCGACAAGGCAGAAGAGGCTGGAGAGGCCCAACTGTTGAAAAATCAGACTACCTTGGCCGTGTCCTGACGATGTCCGGAAAAAAGGGCGCTTACGCTTGTCGACCACAGGTGAGTGGCGAAAAAGCCAATCAAAGCTTTAGTGCAGTGATTGAACATAATACATCAAGGGGTCTTGTACTCTCACAGGCTATGGCTAATAAATTTTGCAAAAAGAGAGGCTGCAACCATTTAAAATGTTCAAAAACATACCCACAGCACGAGTCTATTGCATCTAGTGAAAAATTCTTATTAAATAAAAATTTGGACAAGATTAGAAAATTAAAAAAAATTGAATTAAATTCTATTACAACAGATGCAAGCGCGCAACTCGCAAAGACAATCAGAGACTACAAAACTGAGAAAAAAAAACTTAAACATTATACTTTCATTTTACCTTAAGGTATCACTCCACAGTAAATTTCAAGTTCTTGTCGTCAATGCCCATAAGTAATGTGTCTGATAATTCTGATTCCAAAATACACAACCTGGAAAAAGAAAACATGTTTTGTTGATAACATACAGGTCAAAACATTGCAAATCTATAATGAAATTATCCCATGTGCAATAGTCAGTCAGTAAAAAAAATTGCAATTCAATTCGTTAGAGCCCAAAATCTACTGTGTCACTATGAATAGTCACTATATCCAACAAATCCTCCCTGGCCATTCGAAGCTGTGGCTTCAGTTACTGTGCTACCATAGTCTATGCTCAAATTTGATATTAGAAAATATTGACAATTGATTTTTTCCTACACTGAAAAGCAGTTGTTTCTGGTGAGCGACGCAGGGCCATCATGGCCCTCTTGTCTTACTTTACCATCATTTCCTCTAGCAAGAAACACTGATTGCCTAGTACTGACTATTCTAGGAACAGATTTGAGAGTTTTTCTATAAGCTTATAGCTTCCTGAACTAAAATAAAATTCTGTAAAAACTAACCTTATCATCAGCATTGTGTACATGTATTATTTCCAGCATTTCTCATTATTTTACTCTGAAAATAAAATAACTTTTATCATTTTATCACTAATTGTTCAATAGATTTCTATGCAAACTATATTTTAAAATCGAAATGGTTTAACCAAGACTCTTATGAAATCCAGATTTTAATTTTCTCTAATGTTTGTGTATAGAATTTTTTTTAAATATATTATTTAATGTTCAAGGGGAGAAGAGACAGTTTTAAGCTTTAAACATAAAACTCCTGTTATGCAAACAATTTTTTGTGTTGATTGTGTTTTTGAATGTTTTATCTATTGTGTTTTTGAAAAGTTTCACTATTCTGTTTTTGAACGACTTCAGTTTCTTTGTAAGGAAGAATTATTATAACAATAAGATACAATTTTATCAATTTTCTATATTTACCTTAATTACTTGTAATCCCTTGTTATCATTTTCATGTATATTTGATATGGTCATTGAATTCCTGTTTCATTTGGAAGCTGTTAAATTAATTTGTATGTATGTAACTGACATTGTAATTATTCTGTATTTTTGTCAGTATCTGTTTTGTATATCATGACTCAAGGCTTAAGAGGAACTGCAGCTGGTCTTAGCATAGATTATAAAGATATTAAAGGATCGTTGTCTCCTTTGTTTTATAGATGTATATTAACTACCATATTGCTTTAATTCATTGATAAAATTATGTTGGCAGTATATAAGAATTTACAAATATATATTTACAATTTCATTTTGTGTCCTTAAAGCAGCATGCTTCCAAATTCCTACTAATTTTCATGAAAATCTTGAAAATGGTTTTTGAAGTACATGTAAAATATTGTGAAGTGAGCAAAGAAAGTAACTTCCACATTGCAAATGGGACAGCCACTTACAATCCATGTACTTTGAGCCAGTACTTTGGTATTCATAAAAAATACCAACATTCTCTGAAAGAGATAATTTGTAAATCTTGTTTATCGTACGTTCATGAAAGAACAATTTATAGGTGACACAAAATCGTCATTAAACTAGGTACATGCTACTAGAAATCCCTTGCTTCCTTACATCTGATCTAATCAGAACCTCACCACTAACCATGAAATGGTTGTCTGGTAAATGTTGAAATCTAATTAGAAACATTTAATGTGTATATTAGTTTAACAATTAGTATACTGGGGCCAAAAGTGATCAACCTTTGCCACCAGTATAAAGCCAGGTCAGCTTGCATATCTGTGTAGATTGGCTCGGCTTGAGCTAAAAGCTATCCGTCTTTGCCACCAGTTTAGATCCAGGTCAGCTTGCTTGGCCATGCAGACTGACCTGGTTGTATATTGTTATTATGTCAATTTTTGTACTCTGATATTGAAATTTGAAACGTTTAATGGACTGTTCCAAATTCAAAGCAAGGCAAATCTATTACACAAATTTAGCAGGTTAAGGGTAAAATTCAGTCATTTTATGTGCACAAAGTATATTGGTTTTAGATATAAAAATTATGTGTATTTTATATATTTAAATACAAAACATTTTATGTTTACTGTATATTATTTATTTAAGCCGTTACATTGCCGTAATGGAAGCTAAAAAACCTTTCCCATCAGTATAGTCAGGCAAGCCAGGTCGCATATTTTTGTGTTGCCTGACTAAGTGCTATACTTAAGTGTGTGGCCAACTTCCATATTTTCATCTTGATATCCCTAAATTTGATAATGGACTGTTCCAAAATGGAAGTTGGACAAGTTTATTTAGCATTTTCATGATGGTTAAGGCGTCACCTGCATAATAACTTATGTTTTACTTAGTATATTGATATACATGTATGATGTTGTATTGATAATTCCAAAATATGTTCAAACACAAAGGATCAAATGTTTTATTTTATGTATTATTTATACAGCGCAGAATCTGTGATTATATAAAACAAGTATATAATATTATTATTCCATTTATAACTTATGTTTGTGCTAATTTTTTGTTTTTTTGTTAATTAAATCTTAGCATGATATGTATTGCCAGGGCTCTCAAATTTAATCCTAGAAATGTGACTAAAAATAGAAGGATGATATACTATTTGTTTTAGAAATGTTCTTGAAAATATTTTTTATTTGTTTTAGAAATGTTCTTGAAAATATTTTTTCTTATACATCTTTTGATAAATAGATATTTTGTGAGTTTGCAATTAATTGTATGAAAATATGTAAAGGTTCAATTATGATCAAGATTAGATTTTTTTCTAGTTTTCTATGTCAATAACTGGTTTGGGTTCATTTTTTTTCAATTGACTATATTTGTGTTTGATAAGATTTTTTAGACATTTGTAGTGAACTAAATTATTAACATTGTTTGAGTTTGTTTCATAGAAGTGTTAAAGAATAACTTACTGTACATGATACTAACTCAATGTGTGTAATGTATTTTATATATTTATGATATGTATTGTTTTGTTTTGTTTTGTATCTTCAATAAACTGATATGTTTATATTTGTAATTGGTCCAACGCCACAAGTGTGGGTTAATAATAAAGCAAAGAACACAGGCGTGATTATGATTAAACCTTACTACATAGATTAATGTGATGGCTAGAAAATCACAGTATATGAGAGAGATGCTGACCAGTGAAGTAGAGCATGATCTAATGGTATTTTTCCAGAAGATTCTATAGACTAGTTCATTTAGAAGTAACATATAGTTGCATTTTCCTCTTCTTGAGAATTTGAAACTCTTATCAATTTGTTTATTTCTATTAAATATTTTTGATAATACTCAATAACAATAACATTTTCAAAAAGTGAAATAATGAATAAAATGTATTTAAGATTTAACTTAACAAAACAAACAAGCTTTATCATTGACTGAGAGAAAATATTTGAATTACAATAATCTGTGTGAATACAATAAATAATTGATGAAAGTTTATTCCCTTTCTTTTATTTTCTCAGTATCTCAAAGTTCTCTGTATTTGTTTATTTGTTAATCCATTTTCAATCATTCATCCATTTTTATAGCCCCTTTTTTATAAAATGGTGGTGTTGATCTAAATTTGGTGTAGTTTTTTCTTCCTATTTAAGGGGTGATGGGTTTTATTTGATTTTGATTATTTTTTATTTATGTTTTCTTTTATTCATAAGAAATAAGACTTTTCTTATTTGAAAAGAACTGAATAAATTTATTCATTGGTTTTACTTTTCAATTTTTTTTTTTCTTGTTACAGAACTTAAAAGAGATTTGTTTTAAAACACAATGGAACTTCTACAATTGAATTTTACATATTTAGGTTGTCTGTTATGAAGTAAAAGTCAAGCTATTATGATCATTATGTCATTGTTGCTGTCGTCATCATGCAAAACCTTTGATGTAGCCCATTATTCAAACATGTTAAAAGTTATCATGAAACTTGAAATACTTTCTTATCATGACAAGATGCAGTTGTTAGACAAGGGGCATAATTCTGAAAGCATTATTTTTGGAGTTATGCCCCTTTTTAACTTAGAATATTGTGTCAAAATTGGTTATTGATAGTAATTATCTTTTACAGATGAGCGTAAAACTGCATGTGGTGCTCTTGCTAAATAACTTATAATGGTAAAGAACAAAAAAAAGAATTTGAGCCGCACCATGACAAAACCAACATAATGGGTTTGCGACCAGCATGGATCCAGACCAGCCTGTGAATCCGCGCAGTCTGATCAGGATCCACGTTGTTTGCTATCAATTTCTGTTCTTGTAATAGGGTTTGTAAGCAAACAGCATGGATCCTGATCAGAATGTGCGGATGCGCAGGCTGGTCTGGATTCATGCTGGTCGCCTGGTCGCAAACACATTATGTTTGTTTTGTCATGACACGGCACATTTATGGTTATGACATTTTGATATTTTGCTCTACAAATATTTAATCTAAGTGAATGACTGATATATACATGTAGAAGTTGAAAAATGACATTCCATATGTTTTACACATGCATATATATTTTACTTTTCTTTTGTAACAGCACAGTTGTGTTGACATTGTTTAATGAAATATGTTATTAGTTAATGGTTAATGTGTTTAAAGCTATATATCTGCTGTGTGCAGTTTACAAAATTATTGTTTGAAATTTTGTATAAGAATTATTCTTACATACCTGTGTGAAAAAAAGATATATATTTACATAATTATTTCTGTAAAAGTGAATAGTGTATGCAGAAAATCATCCCCTTCTTGAAATAGCAGCATAATATTTTATTCCTGAACATTTTATTCTGTTACTTTCAATATTCATATGTTTTAAATGATAGAGGCATTATATGTGACTTTTTTTTTCACAAATCCACCATCAGGTTATGGAAAAAAAACCATCAATGTACCATGAGTATAATAGGTCACCATTTAAGACCTATGACTGTTACATGGATTTTGAAAGAATTACTTAGAAATTTTTTAATTATTCAGGCTCTTGTTTTACTATCAAACACTGTGAGTAGTCAAGCAAATCGTCCTACCGAAGCTCTTAGTTAATGTTTGAATATCAAGATGAAAAATTTTGTAAAAAGTAGGTGGCCTCCACATTATTGAGCCTGATCAAACTGCTCAGATTTGCAGGCTGGCCTGTTCTTGTTTCCAGCAGATAAAGGCTGTAAACAATCCAATTATAATCAACAGCTTTATAATGTTGTGTTTCATGTAACATGGCAGTAGATCTGAACTTTATTATGATAAACTCCACTTATAACAATATTAAGAGGACTGCCAAATTTATATTAGTATATCTGGATAAAGTTAAATATCCAAGAGGAACCAATTTGAAAACAACAGTCAGGACCTACGCAACAGCATTGTTTTAAGGAGTATATCTCTATATGAGTGATATCGTTTTAAGCAGTAAATCGTTAAAAGATATATTGTTTAAGACAGTATATTGTTATCAGCGATATTGTTCTATGTGGTATATTATTTTAAGTGGTATATTGTTATAAGCTATATTGTTCTAAGTGGAAAATTGGTATAAGCGATATTGTATTAAGTGGAGTTTACTGTATAATTATGCAGTATTTATTTAAGTTTGTCATTTTCCGATTTTATTGCTTATCATTTATGTATAGATTAAAACTAAGATTTTAGATGACCATATTTAATATTTTACTGTTAATACAGCTAATTTGTGATGTTTTTGTTTTGTAAATACTTACATGTTTTATTTGTTACAATTATAACAATGAACAATAAATGTCTAGATCTGAAATTACAATTTGTTGTTGTTGTTTTTGTTTTGCTTTTTAATTCATCCAGTAAAGCTGGAACATTTCCATTTGACCTATACAAACTGGCCCTGAATTTTCTGGCCTTTAAAAATTATTGGTATGCTTTGTTTATTTTCAAAAGATATTGAATTTTGATTAAGAAACATATGGGAATTTTCCTATATTATAATTAAAATCCAATAAAATATAATATTGTTTAAATGAGAAATTTGTATGTTTGCTTTTGTTTGAGCAAGTAAATATATGAAAAGTAGGCACTGGTCATTTAATTGAATTGTAAAATTTTTGAGTGTATATATTTCAAAGTAATAAAAAGTTAGGTTATTTAAGAACAGTTGCCTGAAAGTACCCGTAGACATATACAGAAGTAGTAAAATGTAGGCAACTTTCAAAGAAAAATAAAAGATGGGTAGGATTTTTTTACTATTGGTAAGTGTTTCTTTTATTTAGCATTAACTCAATATATTTTTGAATGACTTATATTTGTATTTGCTTTTAAAGAAATTTAAATGGATTAATTGACATACAATCTCAAAATAAATGCATTTTCATACAATCAAACAATGAAAGTCATTTTCAAACAATCCTAAAATTAATTTACATTTCACAGACTCTCAAAATGAATGTATTTTTCATACAATTTGAAAATGAATACATGTTAATACCACAATTAATGAAGTTTTTATATCATCTCAAAATGGATGTATTTTTCATACTATCTCAGAACAAATGTATTTTTTTCATATAGTCTCAAAATGAATGTATTTTTCATACAATCTAAAAACATAAATGTATTTGATTTTTATTACAGCTTGGTTTTCTCTTGGAGTTACTGTACAGCAGTAATGCAGGTATTTAAGTTTTCTAAATATAATTTAAAAAATGCATTTGAATAATGATTATTTAGTAGTATGAATATTAAATCCGGTGATTCAAGTTATTTTCTTCTTATTAAACATTTAAACTAAACACAACTTCAATTGGTTTACATCATATGGGTGTTTAATTATAAATTTGAATTT
The DNA here is from genome assembly GCF_026571515.1 of Ruditapes philippinarum. Classification (NCBI taxonomy): domain Eukaryota; kingdom Metazoa; phylum Mollusca; class Bivalvia; order Venerida; family Veneridae; genus Ruditapes; species Ruditapes philippinarum. Next base: position 138,130 of record NW_026864933.1, on the reverse strand, counting down.
TACTATTTAAATGTCAAAATGAGATAAATTGGCAGAACCTATGCATAATTTATGCATTTAGTGGACAAATTTTGATTATGAATAACAAAATACACTGAAACATTTGAAAAAGATGCCTTCCCTTTATTGTGTTCATTAATGTCTTATAGTTTAGAAATCATTTTATTAACTGTCGGACTATTTAAAGTTGATCAATCAAGATACATTGTCTCGAGATTGTCTTCATGATGTCTCCATACATTTCTTCCTATCCAGCTGCTGTATTTTCAGTTAAAAAACTCATATTTTTATTTTTAGCCATATACCAGGGGTGTTACCCAGAGACTCTAGGATCACGCCAGCTTGCTGCCAACCCTGGTAACTACTACACCAACAATACAGCGACCGATATGTGCAATGCCCTTTGTACCTCACAAGGATATATGTAAGTTAAGTTTCCTAGATTGCAATATTATATTTGCTTTGACAAAGGAGTACTTTTTAATAAGTGCTAACCTTCTTTACCTACTAAATAAATATAATGTTACTGCCCAGTATTAAAACTTCGGATATGCCAGAGACTAGAAGATTTTAATGCCTATGTTTAATTCTTCTGGGGACAACTTAAACCTACCCATGTGACCAGTGTAGACCAAGAACTGCTGGCAAAGTCATGACATATGATCAGTCATGGTCTGCACTGTTTACTATTTAGGTAGTGCTTATTTTTAAATTTTTTGCTAAAAATGATGAATGGTGTTGTCAACATTTGAAATATTGACAAGTCCATTTTAAGATAATTAGCATGGTAAGGATTATAGAGCTCACAGTACAGGGTCTACCCAGACTGCATGAAATTATAAGCTAATTTGGACAATACACTTGAGACATGGACATGGGCCTGTCATTACATGTATTAATATCACAAGCTTTTGTGTCAAACATTAATAATAATAATTATATGTAATTTTTATATAATAATGGTAACAAATGTTGAATGACGCTTACCTTACTGCCAGGAGTGATTACTAATGACCTGCCAGTTGTGTCTGTGGCACCAACAAAGAGCCTAGCAAGTCTATATATCTGTGACTGCATTTCATAGAAAGTCCTATATCTGAAATTAGTCTTGAGACCAAAACTGAGAAAGTTCACATTTCAAAGAAAAATATCCTAACTTATTACTCCTACGTTATGACATAATTTCTGAATAGCAATGCTGATGGGCATTTACACATTGCAAATAAAAAGGTGTGTTAATATATTTCTTAACTTTTTCAGGAGAATGAATTTATTTATAGGCTACAGTATTTGTCTGTAGATAAAAATGTTTATTAAATGATCTTAATTTAGTCCTAAATTTTGTTTTAGGTCCTAGGACTTAGGATACACTTAGGACTTTCTGTAAAACCCAACCCTGTGTTGTCTGACCAGACTCTATACTGTAAACTGTCTTACTACAGTATTTTCACAATAAAATCCTTTGAATTAAAATAGATAGTTCAAATAGCCATTGACCATTTCAAATTTACTAATTGAAATCTCTTTGAATGTAGCAAAATAAAATATTTTTAGATTCTTCAAATTACATGTAATTGTACTAACTGTAGAGATTCATTTTCAGATACTCGGGTTTAACGTCGGGAGAATTGTGTTTCTGCGGAAACACTGTAACAGAAACTTCTGTGTCGGAAGGACTTTGTGATCTAACATGTCAAGGAAATGCGCTAGAAAGTTGTGGGTCAGAAAATGGCTACATAAACATTCATGAGTTATCAGCCACAGAGTTGTCCGGTCTGACCATTCAGTGTCCAGGTAGAAACTTATGATTTCTTTTATGTTAGGAAGCTGTCCAGCTACCTAATTTCTACTTAGATGTAGGTCGGTATCTGAAATAATGCAAGGTAGAGCGCCTGAGATATCTTCCTCCAAAAGTTATTTTGGCTGTGTAAAAGCATGTTCATTTGATATACATTGTATGTATTATATATAAAAATGGCATTTGGTAACCAAAAGAAAAATGCTGCATGATAAAATAATGATGAGGATTAAAAATTAAATTCTTTAACACATCATACTTTTCTTTTCAATTTTGCTCATATTTCATTATTTTCAGGGGTTGTTGAGACTTATCAAAGCATCACGTTCACTTTTAATGTGACCGGAGGTGACGTTGTTACTATTTCTGGTAGCCTTACAGATGGTAATAAGCATTTCACCCTGGCCTCCAATGTCTTAACATTACAAGATAGCATACAAACACCCGGTACATCTGTTATTAAGGCGTATGCCTCGGACAGCATGAATCTCACAGTGAAAGCCAGTGCTGTTATATATGTAAGTAGACTGGTTTACGGTTTAAATTTTTCATTCAGATTGAAAAACTTTTAATAGATACTATACAATCATTCACTGTTGTGAATTTCACAATGTGAAATTATCTAACTATTCTGTACCATTGCTAACCTGTTTTTCCACAAAATCTAAAAATCATTTCTTTCTATGGAAATACCTGTAGTCCATTGAGCAACATACATTTGCATTGATTCAAATTGTCACATAAAAGAAAACACTTGCCATCATCAAGACTTGAACTTACAAAATTATTCATGGTGATAATAATGCACTGAGAAATCATTTTGCTTTTTTAGTAAAAATACAATAAATTGATGAAGTGACTGAGTTAGCCCTAGTCAAGATATTATAGATAAATAGTTTCCAAAATCAAACACAAGTTTATAAACCCTTACCAAGCAAAATATGTAAAGTGAACTTGTCCATTTTTCAATCTGGGCAAAACCATTTCATCATTTTAAGGGAAAATTTTAAAACATGTACAGACTGGATAACAAACAGTGCAGACCATGATCAATTTTGATGAGTTGATTTAAGTCTGCACTGGTCGCATGATTGGGGGCAGATTCAGTTGTTGCCAGCACGGTTAGAGTTACTTAATAAATCAAGGGCCAACAGGCATATACTTAGTTGTTGGTTATATTAAACAAAAAAGTCTTACTCAGGAGAACAAGGTTTATTGAATTTAAAAACGAGCACATATTTTGTATGTTGAAAAATTTTAATCACTCATAGTGTGGTAATTGAATTGAATTCTCATGGAAAATGCACATTTTCTTTTTATGAAAAATTATTTGTTAACCATTATTAAATTGTTGAATAGTTTTTACTCTTAATAATGTACAAAAATGATTTTATCTCTAGGCCCAGACGCGTGTTAAAGGCGTTATTTTAGAATGTCCTCCAGTAGTGGTGAGTGAAATCAGATTTGACTGCTTTCTGACAATATCCCAGGGAACCAGTCTAACTGTACAGGCTGACCTCGGAGATGGAACAATTTTACCCCTTAAAGTGCCAGGTAACTATCTAACAGAGTTATTGCCCTTTTATAAAGTTCTTAAACAAGTTCAAGTATTCATATACATGTGGTCTATAATTTTACAAACATTTGATTTGTCATCAAATGTAAACATGAAACCACCAATTCAGTGAGTTGCCATGTTTAATACATGTAAAAGAAATATGGGGGGAAAATACTAAATTTCTATGAGTGTATCATAGGTTTTGGTCTCTTCTGCCAAGCTAAGTCTTTTATGGTTTTGACTTTCTTGCCACATATATACATGTATATTTTCTAAGAGACTTAAGTTATTTCATCTTAGACACATAAATAGCTTTAAGCTAATGACCTTTTACCATCGTAAAATTATTCAATGCCCTTCTTTGACTTTGGAACTGTCAGTTGTTGTTTAAGAGTTTCTAATACATGTATAAGTAATCTAAAACAGAGCAATCAACAGTATTTATCTTGTATATGCTGAAACTTAAGAATGTGCCATCTTGTTGATTTTATCAAGATAGGATAGGCATATCATTATTGTCACTTGCATTCAAAATTAAGAAAACAATGTACATGTAGAAATACAATTTTTTTTCCATCGACAGATTGTCCAAGTGTAACGGCTGGAATGTCATCAGGTTTTGTATCAGGGGAGACTAGCCCAGGGGCTTCTCTACTGTACTTGGTATCTGGAGCTCAGTTTAGACAGAATGGAACAATTGTTGGCTTTTCTTACACAGCAACAGTCGCTGGAACTATCATTGTGCAGGTACAAAAAATATTGTTTCCATAGTTTTCTTGACACTTTCTCATCTGAATTTTGTGTAATGGACTCGGCCTACTTTGATTTGGAACAGTCTGTTAGCAGTTTTAGGGATTTCAGTATCAAAATACTTATAAAGATTATCAGCAAAATGTACTGACAAAGTATATTTTTCACTGCCTTACTGTCTCCTTGCGGTCGCTAGCACCCAAAATTTAAAGTGTTTACCTTACTTCAGAAACAGTCATTTCCTTGAGTTTTATGGTAATCATGATTTACTAAATATTTATGCTAAAGAGTAATCAAAAACTTGCTTAATAGAATTTGAATTGTTATTTGTTTATTACATTTTAGGTGTACAGACCTAACTGTTCCAACATTGGCGAAGCATTTTGTCATAAGTCTTACTCGTGTATCTCCGTCAATGCCTCATGCTTCCATCAACCAATCGGAGAGCACTGGAAACACCGCTGTGGTGCAGGTGCTATTTATAGCATAGCAAAGAGGTACTGTGTGGATCTGGCTACAGGACAAAGGGTAGAGAACACAACCAATAAAGCAAATTTTGGGAGATTTAGTCTTGCTGGAGAGGTTTCAGTTGTTATCACAGAAACAGGACATAAATTTTATCAGGTTGGCTTACATACTGGTTTTTGTTTGTTTTTTTTTATGTTTTTTTTTTGCTTTTGTTTTTTTTTAAATTATTGTCTGAATGTGCATATGTGTTTTTAGAAAGTTGTTAAGCCTTAAGGGAAGGGAAAGTGAATAGTTCATATAGCAAATACACCATATATCAAAGGGCATGTTATATTCCTTTACTTATTCAAGAATTTTTTCTATGAAACATGTTTCACCAGTTATTTTGTTTCAAAAGTGATTAGGAGTAGTCCCTGACAATAGATGTCAGGAACTGAGTCTTGTCATCATTTGTCTCTTCCTACTTATTCAGAAATCATGTTCTCATGTGAGCTCAATAACCCTGTAAGTGCTTATATATTATAATTGCACTTATTGGGTTATTGCGCTCACATGACAATGTATGGTTAGTAGTTTGTCACTTGCAGGAAAATAAGTAATAACTGGTAAGAATAACATCTACTTAGATGGAGTCACTGCCAAAATATGAACAAAAATTGATAAAATTGGCGTAAAAAAAAAACAGACAAAAAAAAATTCTGTCTTGGTAACACCATCATAACAGTATTATTATTATAAGAATAACTGATTGAAATCTTTTGACAATGGTAACATATCCTTGTAACAGGTTCCAGACAGTGATTTACTGAGTGTACAAGCTGGAGACTTTCTCGCTGTTAAAGAAGAATCGGCTTCTCTTCAAATTATCAACACAACCACCTCAGCATATGAATACTACTTTGATGTTGATGCTGATAATACATGGGGAGACAGGGCGACCAACGGTTATTTGCTGACGTTTTCAAGCAGCGACCCAATACTTTCTGCAGCACATGCTATACGTGCACACCTCGTACAGCCTGTGAGGCTAAAGTTCAGACATACCTATGTAGAGAATGGTATCAATATAAGAAATGTAACGGTGACCGCTGCAAACAATATATCCTCGCTGTCTATCAACGGAAGTATCGAACTACAGGGCATTATCCAGAATGTCACAATACTGCACAACTATACTGCAGGTAAGAAAACTTGATGTTTAAATTGTACAGTTTGTAATTAAGTAAGTAATTACAAAAGTTTCTCCTTTACAGATGCCTTTAAAATGGATTATAATTTTTCGTTTTGAATACTTTAAAGGGACTCCACTGAGGTTTCCTGACATGATGGGACTGGAAATAATATTTTGAGATTAATGTACTATTTGATTAAGGGCTAAATCAAAAATAAATGTGCAAAATTTCAGATCATTCCCTCATTTAGTTATGCCAGACTGAAAATTCTAATTGTGAAAAAGGTGCCGAAATTGAAAAGTGTTGCACTGCTTTTCACTCAAATCAGGCTCGGTCATACAATTTTCAATTTATTTTTTAGTATATTACTTAATTATCTTCTGCATATCTTTCTGTTTTTAAGTGTTGATCAATGTAAGAAATACAAATTTTATGTTGGACCTCAGTGGAGTTCCTTTTAAATGGATAGGATGAGATTATTTTTCTAGAAAGTTTTAAAGATGATATTTAACAAACATTCTAATATGTGATTGATAAATCTTGTTTCCAACTATACAAAAATCATTGATCATGTAAAAGAACTAGTTCTTTGGAATCGAGCAGTCCTTGGTTTGAGTCTCATCAAGAACACTGCCTACGTCCTTGTGTGAGAAATTTAACCGTCATTGCTTTACTACTATTAGTGGTACCAGAGGCCTGCTATAGCAGTATAATTCTATTGTAGATTCTATCATAATCTCAAATATCAAGGGAGAGTGTTTCCTGGGTACTAATAGCTTTATGACCAGCAGTTAAGGCCTTTACGTGGGTGAATATTTCATAAATGTGAAACTTAAATTAAAACATTCAAGGCTGGGCTTTTCTTCACTGGCTTTGGAAGCAGCCCTTCCCTTAATTTTGTGGAAAATAATATGGTATTTTTGTAAAAGAAAAATCTTGATGTCAATTCAAGTTTTGGGAAAAATGCATGATTTTAAAGAAATTTTCTTTGAAGAAGCCCCCGTTAAACGGCCATTGCTATAGAAAATAAGCCCTGCAATTCTAAACTTTATTTTTTATTTCTTTAATTCACATCTGATTATTATAAAAAATATTGTTTTTAATCTTTTTGAGTTATTTTTTAAACATTTTTATGATTAATTTTTTATATTTGATGAAAATATGAGAATAGTACATTTTGAATGTTTTATATACATATACATTTTTTTTTGTACAACAGTAAAAAGGAGAGAAAATATCAGAATATTCTGGCATAAATTTCAGCTATGACCAACTTTTCTTTTGGACTTTGGATACCACCCCACCCTGGTTCTGATGTTATGTACTACTGGGACTTTGATGATGGTAATACAAGTGTTGGTACCAATAAATCACTGGAGTATATATGGACAACAGCCGGGGTCTACAATGTTACAGTACTAGCTGTAAACGATATCAGCTCCAGTGCTGCTTATGTAAGTAGGTTTTTTAAAAACGAGAAATGGTAACTATACTTTAACCAACACCCTATGAAAAATGAATATTACATACAGAAAACATTATACTGTATGTACTATACATTCATTGCCAAAATATGCTTGAATCTCAAGAAAATAAAACTTCAGAAAAATATACTAAGATTTTAAGATTCCGGTTATAATTTATATGTTATGTGACATTAATTATTCTTCACCATGTTTTTTTCTGCACGACTAATGCAGTAAGGGCTATGTTTGCATATTTTGACCTAATGCGGTTTGTCAGTGCTTTTTGCAATGTGTAAATTACTCTCTGCTCACTTCACAATATTTCATTTTAATTAGCATTAATCTGGAGGCATGCTGCTTAAAGGGCAATGTATTAACACTCGGCAAAGAATGATGATGATCCATTTGATTATGGCATCATAACATGCCTCTATCTGACTGAATATTTGTTTTTCTTGAAACACTGTATGGAAAAGATCGTTTTCTGATATGTTTCAGTTTGTACCAGTGAATTATAGAACATTTTGAGAGTATCTTGAACTTGAATTTTAACTAAATTTGAATATCTTGGCATATTAAATGATAAGTCAAACCAAAAAGTAACTGGACATTGGAAAAAAAATTAACAAACAGTTTGTACTTTAAACCTGACCTTACACTGTTTAATCATAAAGTGCAAATTAGAAATTGCCACACAGTAATTTTTACCATTGGTCATTTGGTGTGACTTTTAAATTGAACAATGGGGCATGTTGGTATAATATTAATTATTCATAATGTCAACATTGCATAATGTTTGAGGAGGCTTACCTCAAAGGTTGCTATGTTTGTTATACATTTTTGAGCAAATATTTGAGGGAAAAAATGGTTGGTCACTAAAAACTTTGGCCTAGTTATTTATATACAAAATTTAATGCTAACCTTTGCAAGGTGTTATTTCACTCACTCTGCTACAATTTTTGAGGTTAACACAATCAAACTAATTATTGAATAGGGTCAGTCAAACAGGGCCTGCAGCATTTTTCAATTCTTTTGTTTTCGGTGTTCATTAAGAATTCTGTTTTTTCTCTATTTTACTATAAGAATACTGTTTTTTCTCTATTTCATTTTAAGAATTCTGTTTTTTCTCTATTTCATTATAAGAATACTGTTTTTTCTCTATTTCATTATAAGAATACTGTATTTTCTCTATTTCATTTTAAGAATACTGTTTTTTCTCTATTTCATTTTAAGAATTCTGTTTTTTCTCTATTTCATTCTAAGAATTCTGTTTTTTCTCTATTTCATTCTAAGAATTCTGTTTTTTCTCTATTTCATTTTAAGAATTCTGTTTTTTCTCTATTTCATTATAAGAATACTGTTTTTTCTCTATTTCATTATAAGAATACTGTTTTTTTTCTATTTCATTTTAAGAATTCTGTTTTTTCTCTATTTCATTTTAAGAATTCTGTTTTTTCTCTATTTCATTATAAGAATACTGTTTTTTCTCTATTTTAATATAAGAATTCTGTTTTTTCTTTTTTTCAAAAAAAAAAATGTATTGATATTGTAGTAAATACTTAATATTTACTCCTTTATGTTTTCTTTTAGTCCAGCTTAAGTCAAGTTTAATTGTTTAATATTCTGATTGTGGTACATGTAGGTCTTTTCATTTATAAAGTTAAAAATAAATGATAAAACAAATATGCAAAAATTCTATGATAAGATTTTCTTCTTTGCACATTAAACTGTTCTTTGTATAATTCTTGTATTTTTGGATCAAAACTTTTAAAATATATTACTGTATCTACAATTATAATGAAATATGTCAAATGTTGTGATTATATACATGTACTACAAAATTATGCTGATCCAACTCAATTATGGAAAGAAATATACATTAAATATTTTGCTTGTTCAGTGGAATTGTCTGAAATTGGAATTCTTCTTGTATTTTTTGCAGTACCAGGTACTTGCTGCCTGGTGAAATTTTATTTTCTTTGTATGCATATTGGCCATCTTTTGTCTGTTTATGCATAATGGTCATCTTTTGTCTGTTTATGCATAATGGCCATCTTTTGTCTGTTTATGCATAATGGCCATCTTTTGTCTGTTTATGCATAATGGCCATCTTTTGTCTGTTTATGCATAATGGCCATCTTTTGTCTGTTTATGCATAATGGCCATCTTTTGTCTGTTTATGCATGAATGTTTATATATATCATAAGTTTAACTAGATTCACACAGTCTTGCAGTGGCCTATTTTTTGTTACCAGTCAGGCAGGTGCTTGTTCTCAGATTGTATTTTCACCCTCATTGTAAGAATGATTTTTCCTTGGTACTAAAGATAAAATCGATTCAGCATCTAAGCATATAAGTGATAAGATATTTAATTTTGTTTTATTATATATTTTGTACATGGCTTTTTGTAAAGGTACTGGTATGTTTTTTTAGTCCCCTACAGGTTTAACCGGAGGGGACTTTAGGTTTACCCTCTGTCCGTCTGTCAGTCTGTCCACAAAACTGGATCCCGCGATAACGGAAAAAGTACTGAAAATATTTTTATGAAACTTGATATATGGATAGATGGCAGTATGGAGATAATGCACATCTTTTTCTTTTCTTCCTATGTTGAAAATTCTGGTTGCTATGGCAACAAATTGTCTGAAAATATGGCAAATTTAACACATAAACTGGATCCAGTGATAACTCAAAAAGTACTGAAAATATTTTTATGAAACTTGAAATATGGGTAGATGGCAGTCTGGAGATTATACACATCTTTTTCTTTTCTTCCTATGTTGAAAATTCTGGTTGCTATGTCAACAAATAGACTGAATTTCAAGATTTCTGATTTAAATTTTTCAGCTTTTTTACTATAAGTTCTTTATTTCTTAAGGTGTTTACTTCAAACTTTAAATACAAGTTTCTGGTCATCAACCACATCATATGTGACAACTCTAGCACAAAAATTATCAGTATTACTTCCCTTGAACTTAGAATTTTTATGAAAAAAAATGTTGTCTTTTTTAAATAACTTCTTTATTTCCTAATGTATCTACTTCAAACTTCATAAATATATTTCTTATTATTACTCAACATTTTTGAGAAGGTTAAATACTCTAGCAAGTCTATTTCCAGAATTATGTTCCCCTTGAACTTAGATTTTTTTCGAGAAATTGGTATTTTTTACTCCAACTTCTTCATTCCTTATAGTATTTACTTGAAAATCCCACATCGTAATAATATGACAAGGTTGTATATACATAATTTCCTTACTAGGCAGGGAATCTTAACACATTACTGTGATATAGAAAACTTAGAACTCAAAAGATTTAAGTTCATTCATGTCATTCATTCACTGGTAAAATTGAATGGCCAATGGCCCATCAGAATTTTGCTGAGGTTCTAACCGGTAGGGGACTTATGGATTGCTTGCAATACTATGATAATTGCTTGTCATCTGTTGTTTTAGGTGATATTGATAGTACAAGATGAAATAAGAAATCTGACTGCAGAGACTGAAGGCATAGCTGCTGTAAAAGATATACCCATTTTCTTCACTTGGAATATCACCCAAGGTAAATCTCTTTATTGATTTAACATTTACAGCCATGCAATGTTTTAATTGCCTTGGAAATACTGTATGTGTAGAAATATTCGCGGGCTTCAAATTTTCGCGATCTTTGCATTGACATTCAATCCGCGAATTCATGTTTAGCGCGAATATTCCTGCACCAATAATTTCTTAAAAGTCATATTTTCGCGCTTCTTTAGAACAATGTTCATCAGTGTGTTATATGCTTTCAATACATGCGATTTTTTAAAAATGTTTACTGAGTAATAGTGTTTTGTTTTGCAAGTTTTTTTATCAGTTGAAATTGCTTATGTTTGTGTTGTTTGATCAAATTATGATCTGAACAGTTTATGACGCAAACCGTGAAAAATCATACACGTTAACGGCCATTTTTTGTTTGCCATAATCTGTCAGCTAGACAATGTCTTTGTTCTGTACAATGGCGTATTATTTGACATCAGGTATTGAAAATAACTGTGAACTGACACGTGATTACGGGAATTTCCTTTATTTCCTTTTTAACCTGAGCGGTCTACACGCATTTATGATTTTAGGCAGTCACCTCGACGAATTCAAAATAGCGCGAATTTTTGTATAGACCCCCAAAATGGAACTTTCCGCGAATTCAAATACACATACAGTATTGATGGGGAGCTTTATTGTACATGTACCAGAATTGATTTAATAGACTTATATAATAATATTAATTGAAAGAATTATTGTATACAGTATAAAAATAATATTGTTATAATTGTTTTATTAAAAAAACATTTGATGAAAAAATTATGCCTTTGTAGGAAGTGACGTAAATTATGTAGCTGACATGGGTGATGGTACCATATTTAACTTCACATACCCGTATCTAACATTGAATGAAACAACAAATTGTACAAGTGCTAACATCACATCAAACTGTTCTACAGATATAGTGAACGCTTCAATCACAGGTTAGTTTTTTTTCTATGATAGTTTCCTTGAATTATTATCTTTACTTTTATTTCATTTTAAAAGGATTTAAGTTTTTCCAGCTTCGTTAATATCAAGTGATTACATTCCAGCATAATAACTGTTAAAAAGGTCACAGGTGTTATTGTATCTTGTATGGAGTTTGTATCACTGTGTCATATCAGTTTATCAGCCTCAACTCTGTCTGCTCTATAACCCTTATATCCCTTGATAGCTTTCTCTTTTTGGCTCAAAAGTTATTTTCAACAAGGTGATGTGCAGAACCCACCCTGTCTCTGTGCTGCCTTAAGTTCAAGGTCACACTTGAAGGTCAAATGTCAGACAAATGCATGCCTTCTCTATAAATCTAGTGCCTTTGATGGATTCTCTTTAAATTAAGCTCAAATATTAAATAAAAAAATAACAATAACTGGGCCAACATGAAAGCTTGAGTGTCATGAAGATATTTGGTGTATTTGTCATCCCTGTGATAGCTCTAGTTCAAGCTGAACCCTGCTAGATTCATGTAATGAATATGTCTTGTTCTGGATGAAAAAGAGTTCATTTGTTATGAAGATTAAAAGGTTTCATTGTCATAAATGTAAGATTAAGTTAAATGACTAACCAGACTGTATGTCTAGAACCACTTGTCCATCACTGCTGTGGGTTCAAATCCTGACAGGGAATTTTGAATTCTATCATATTAGGAAGCTATCCAGCTAGTTTACGGAACGTCGGAGGTTCTACTCAGGTTCCAATTTGTGCCTGAATGATGCACAGAAGGGCACCTGAGGTCTTCCTCCACCAGTAAATTTGTAAAATAGTGAACAGTCTCCAGAATTTAATGTGGTCTGTGAAATCATAATTCCTTGCAGTTTTTTTATTCACTTACTTAGCATAATAATTGTGTGAGTGTTAAACTGGATTAATTCCTTTCAGTAATTGATTAATTTTACTATTCTGTTTTTTTTTCCAGATTTGACAGTTAATTTATGGTACAGTTACACAAGCACAGGACATTACACTATACAGATACAAGCTTCTAATCTTGTTTCATCACTAAATGTAAACTTAACCCTGATCATCGAAGTAGTTATTGAAAATTTTACAATTCAAGCGATTGATCCAATACCGTACGGTCAGTTGAGTACCAATTTAATTCTTGGTGTAGATGCTGGCTCAGACATGAACGTTACTGTCACATTTGGCAACACAACTTTAGCCACGGCGTATATCCTTGACAACGGTGCCGGTTTGGCAGTGATACTATTTTCAGATTACTACGGTTACGGGTTCTACGAAGTCTTTGGTAATGTCACTAACTTAGTGAGCCCAGTGCATAATTTTACGACAGGTGTCTGGGTTGACTATATGATAAAAAATTTGACAGTTATGATTGATCGTTATTTTTACCCTGTTCTTGAGGTAACAACACTAGTTGTTGAAATGGCCTGGTGCTCACGATTCAATACAACAGTTATCTATGGCGATGGCACACCAGACTTCTTTTTGTACAAAGACCTCTTGTTAGCCCCAGATAATGTGACTGCTACCCATGGCTATGCTTTGCCTGGAACGTATCAGTTATTTTTAGAAATAAACAATCCAGTTGATTACTTTAATGATACCTTTAACATTCTTGTACAATATCCAGTTACTAACGTGGAAACAACCTCCACCACGCCACATGTTTTAATTTTCGGTTCATCCGTTTCTGTCCCTTTCAACCTAACATTCCTTGGGGGTGTTGAACCTGCAACTGACGCTAGTATAACTGTAGACTTTCAGGATGGTGTGGTCTCAGTTGATCCATTCAACGTAACGGATCAGGATCCGGTTGTATTTGCCATGTTGCATCCTTACACAGCAGCTGGGACATACAATGTATCGATAAACGTTTCTAACCTAGTTAGCTGGACCACATTTTATGAAGTCGTTGATGTTGATGAAGAAATAGTTGACCTTGAGTTGACCTTTGATCCAATGTTTGTTATAACAAATGAGCATTCAACCATCCAGGCATCTATGATAGGAGGTACAAGGTCTTTATGCGTTTGGAATTTTCAGGATGGTCTCCCTAATCATTTGGAGGCTTGTTCTAGGTCAAATCCTGCTTCTGTGAACCATATATTCACTAGCCCAGGCGTATTTAATGTCCATCTATATGCCAACAACACTGTGAACTTCCAGTCAACATACTCTGCAACAGGGCCAATTATTGTGCAGCATCCCGTTGTTGCTTTCCGCACCCTATGTTTGCAGAATGTCAGTTATATCGGCCATCCATTTACTGTAGATTACTCTATTACTATTACATTTGAACTAAGAATTGACAACAGGTATCTGCTTCCAACAAATGCTTCATATCAGATAGATTTTGGAGATGGAATTTTATCATCTGTTCAACCTCTACCAACAACTCCACTCACTGTCAATCACGCCCCAAATGAGGACCTCATGCTCAAGGTAGATCACACATATACAAGGGGAGATAACTATTCGATTGATATCACAATCTGGAATCTTGTAAGTCAAGTGACATATTCAGATACTTTTGACATTTATGAAGGCATATCAAACTTACAAGTACTGGTTTATGATTATGATGAAGTAACAAATATCAAAAAGGCTGGAGGCGGTCTGAATTATGATTATTTTGCTCGGGAACACTATGTATGGTTCCAGGCCATGTTTGATCGAGGAAGTCACATGACTTTTAACTGGATATATGATGATACAACTAGTGACAGCATATACTATCGAGACTACAGCTTACATACTTATTCCAATACTGGTTCTTACTATGTGCAGCTTCATGCCTCCAATGTTGTTAATACCGCTAATGTCAATGTGTCGATCCATGTTCACAATAGTTGTATGGGCATAGCTATATCAGCTAATACGCCAAGGTCAAAGAATACAACATTTGATTTTCCTGTTTATCCTGGTAACATAGCAACAGATGGTTGCTATATGATAGATTTCGAGGATGAAACTGCGACTCCAAGTCGTTATCAGTTCTTTGGTGATTATTCGTATTGTACAACGATCCCTGAATGGGCCACATTGCTTGCTGAAAATGTTGGTCACTTTGTTCACTTGTCATCAAGTGATTGGGAAAACAGGCAAAACTTTTACCTCTCCCAAACTACAACTACAACTTTAAGTACTTCCTCTTCTTCTGCATCAACAACGTCACCTTCCTCTACAACATCTGTGTCAACAGGCAGTTCAACAACTTCTACAACAACATCAACTACAACTACATCAACCACCAATATGACAACAGTGTCATCAACTACCAATATGACAACAGTGTCATCGTCAACAACAACTGTGTCATTAACAACTACGACAGCTACACCAGAGTTTATTGCTAAATGGAATGAAACTATACAAACAAAATATATGGAACCAGGGCTATATGATGCAACTTTGACGTGTAAGAATCGTGTATCTGAGGAAACAAATGTATGGAGGACAGGGGTCACCAAAGGTCCATGTTGGTGGCCCTATGTCAATGTGACGGCTCCTAACGAGTGCGAGGAACCATTTTGTGACTCAGAACATCCTGATATGAGGACAACATACAGATCAGAAAAGCTTGTTGTATATTCAGATGTGAAAATAAATTGTACAGCAACAAAAATAGCCTACTACTGGTGGAGAGTTTTCAAGCAAAATCTTGAATGGGGGAATGAAACTGAAGTAACAGATTTGAAGGGTGCAGATGTTTTCTCAATTGGAGCAAGAAATTTGATTCTTGAAGGTAATACATTAGAATATGGCCTGTACCGTTTCTGGTTGAACACAAGCATGGACGAAGTAATGGGAATGTATACTACAGATAATGTCTATATTAGAGTGATTGCGACCCCAATAGTTGCTGGAATTGCAGGTGGGGAATTTATAATGCGACGTTGGGGTGACTTGGTGCCTTTGGTGATAGATGGAGGGTTATTCTCAATTGATCCCGACGTGGAAGACCCCAATGATAAAACTGGAATAGAGTTTATATGGCTATGTAGAAGACTGTGTGAAGAATGGCCTAGAAAGTTTGATGAAGATTACAATGTCAAACAGTCGATGTTGTCAAACAATTGTACGTACCAGGATCCTTCTGACAGAGGATGTAACAAAATTGATGGCTTTGATTCTTCTGGTAAATATCAACTTAAATGGTTTAGATTAAAAGTTTTGGATTTTATTTATTTTTTTGTAATGATTTTACATTGGTAAGTTTGGACATTGCATAATTAGAAGAGTTTTAACTATAATCTGTTGTTGGTTTGCTTTAATAAAATTTGTCCCTTCGTTACTTCACCTTAATATTTTTGTTTTATTAATAGAGCTCTTAAGAAATGTTAAATGTCATATTTTTTTATAAAAATTATGCAGCAAAAACTATTAATGCAAGTTCATTGGGTTCCTTGTGGCACAAAATGTTTATGATTATATTAAAGTATGAAAGTGATCTCAGAAAGCCATCCTGTTTAAGATATTTTTTTCTTTGAAAAAAATACAAAAAGCTAATAGAACCTAGTTGTATTTCTGAATTTGGAGCATACTTTCAAATGAAATTGTTTTTATATCATTATGAAATTTGTGTTATATATACTTACTTGAAATGTTTATTTTGGTACAGATTATTAATCTTTTGTGCTATTTTGCTGCAGGACGCATTGTGAATGCATCAGGACCTGTTATCTCGGTCATGACAGGTGAAATGTATGAATCAGACTCGGTAGAAATACGTCTGGTTGTGAGAAAAGATGGCCGAAAAGCAGAGGCTGTTCAGGAAGTATACATTGCAGCCGGTGACCCACCTGTATTTGGTCTTGAGTATGTATGGGTGGGAAAAAAATACAGTCTTCTCAAATGTTTTTTTCTAACTCACTGTTTTATATAAAAGCAATGTATCCATAGAAAATTAAGAGTGAAAATCTGAAATATTATTATATGACTCTTATAAATAAGGCCTGAAAGGATATTTATAGCAGAGTCAAATTTGCCGATTGATTTTATATTTATCAACCTGCTGAAACAGAAAGTCATTTGTCATTGTCACATGTTGATAATCTTAAAATTGATAATGGACTGTTCCAAAAATTTATGCTGGATGAGACCATTTTAAGAAATTCAGGAGATTGAACTTTTTTTTTTTTTTCTTTTTTTTTCTTTTGGTTGTTTTTTATTTCTAGATGCGTTACAAATTGTGGTCCGCGTGTTAATCCAGATAGCAGATATGGTTTGAGGTCTGTAGTTGATGGATGGACAAGGGGTGTATATTTCTATTACATGTACGTTCTATTTTTTTTCTCCCATGTTAATCAATATTTTTATTAAAGATAAAGGAAATATGTTAAAAAATTTACACAAATACACTACTGAAGTCACTGTGATAAACACATTTAAACTATTGGTTGGCTAAAAAAGAAAGTGTATATTTTATCCTAGTATAATTGTCATGGTAGAGAACTATTATACTTATTAGAAGAGAACATGTGTAAGCAGCCATAGAGCTTCAGTACAGTATTTGGAGGGTTACGGGTTAAAGTTGCGGTCTGGCTTAACATTTTCTCATCTTGAACAATTTTGGGCCCAATAGGGGACCATGTCAGTATAAAGCATCAGAGATTCTAAGAAGTGTTCTATGACAGATAAGAAACCCAAGGATGAATTTTAGTATAGTTGGAATATTTCACAGTAATGAACTGTCACTAGTTGGGGGAGAACTTGTGTTTGTGGCTGAATAGCTTATATATAAGTACTGAAGTACAGTAGTCCAATGGTCCTGGGTTCAAGTCCCAGTCAAGCTGCACATTTTAATGCCCTGTGACAAAGTTTCGTATAGTCGCAGAAAAAATAATGTAAAATTAGGTTCATTATGATTTTATGGTGTCAGAAATACTTAACGTCACATTAAAGCTATATGCTTCTCAATTTATGTGTGTGTCATTACATGTTTTTTTTGTACTAATTGTTTTATATCATGATCTCTGTTTTAAAAGCCATTGTTTAACAGTAAGATTTCCTATATCAGCTACAGTGACAGTTTATTGAATTATCATGTTAAAAAATGATAAATTTGACTGCCGGCATGAGAAAGAACCCAATGGCACTTGCTTATTTTAATTGACATATTGAATTCTTAAAGAAATTCAATCTATAGCTCTTGAAATAAAATTAAAAAGTTTTGACATTTGCTAATTGTTACCTATTCATATTTATCTTTAACATCTTGAGAGAAATTCACAATTTTTAATTTTAACGTCAATGACAACATTAACATCTTATGACGTCATTTGTAAAATGACATTAAGGGTCGTGTTTTCATTCCTGCATTCATTATCATAATGTTATGAATACCATTTAGAAATTTTCCACAATCCCTGTGTAAAATATATATTTATTTTGAAGCTGGAAGCTGTATGGATCAAATGGGATACGTAGTACACGTTCTGAGATTCCTCACAGTGCTTGGGAGCTATATACAAGCACTGGCATTGCGGGACCAAATATGGCCATCTTGCCAAACTACCCCTTTCCATCTGCATATCCATATTTTGAGCTGTCCCTGAAAATCTGGAGATGGGGACAGTCAGAAACAAATCATGGTAAGTATACATGTTGTTTTTTTAGTAACCGTTAATACCTGAGCTTGTGTAATGGATTTGCCCTGCTTTGATTTGGATCAGTCCATTTAAAGTTTGAGGGATAAAGGTATCTAATTACAAAAATATTGCTACCAAATGAATGAGAATCAGAAAGAACAAATAAGCACAATAGCCTGTTTCCATATTGGTGGCTAACACTTATATATATGATGTTCATATATCTCAAATGATGCCTTTTTGTATTGTTATTACACAAAGTATTTATTTAATTTTACTTTATTTTAATCTGGCACCATAGTTTATCTGATAAATGGTTTATTTTCTTATCTAGGAATTGCTGAGAAACGGTTTTCGTTGAACAAGAAACCTTTTTGGGGAGCAATGGAGATATCACCTAGCAGTGGGGTGGAATACGAGACTAAGTTCTATGTTAGAGGGTATAATTTCAATGACACGGATGATGGCTTATCTTTTAGATACAAATTCGGATATCGACTTGACAATAATTTGCCAATTACATGGTTTTATGAAGGAAGTATGTTGATGACTGTTATATTCTTAGAAATAAAACCATTCTCAACTGTTGTTCTTTTATACATGCACTTTTGTCAGATAAAGTTCATGTCAAATATCAAGTTCATGTTATGACATCTTTATGATTTTATCTTTTTCAACATTAAATGTTGTTATTTTATTAAAAGAATTGTCTGGCATTAAGTTATAAACTGTTTGTTGATTAAGCAAGAGACTTCTATATTGTACATGTATATAAAAAATATAAAAAATTTAAAATTGAGAAGCTGACAGTAAAGGGTTGGTCAGACTGTACAAATGTGCTAGCTGGCCTGGTTCTGTCCTAGTGGTAAAGGTTTGCTATATCATCACTAGCATTCAAAGGGTTTTAAACCTTTAGTCTTTCCATTACAGACATATATTTAGGTGCTTGAATGCCAATGCCAATATCAAACATGACTTTGTGTTTACAAACTGTTTAAAGCTAAGACAGCCTCCAGACACTGTCTGGCGGGACTTTGAACTGATGTACAGGCCTGTCTGACATTTTACTAGTGTTGCTTATTTTGTCAACACCACTGAGGATATCTGTTCAATCAATATGCTTGTATTATTTCCAGCAATCGATAATAATGGTGGAAAGGAAGCTCCTTTTCCTGCTGGGCTCGACTCAAGAAATAACAGAGTTGATGTTATTGTACGTGCCTATGATCGAAGTGGGGCATTTAAAGATGTCTGGAGCTTTGTAACTGTAAGAATATTTGTTATACATATACAATGTATTTAGCCTATATTGTTTGCTTTTAGATAAAAATATTGAAATATATCAGTGAGATAAAAATCATATCATACTGTCTTAAATAGTGAAATATACGATTTTGGTTACTGTTCTGGAAATTTAAAAAATAATAGTGGAGTAAAAGTTTGCACAATGGTTAAAGATTTCAATATCCGAGGTTCATAACTCTAATATAGAATTTTACTGAATTATGGCCCTTTGTTAACTTTGAAAGTTATTGTTTTAAGTGTTCCATTCATCTTCAAAACTACTAAAGGTATTCACTTAAATTAATGCATGTCTTTGAGACCATAATTGGAGGTCACTATCCAAGGGCCTTAAGTCTGACATGGATTTTGACCTAGATTTGGCCTTTTGTGAACTTACATAATTCTTTGATCAATATCCAAAGACTCATTACTGTTCATGTTATTTTTTAATGAAATCTTCTTTTTTGTTCTTGAGACTTTATCCATGCTAAGCACTGAGAATAGTCGGGCACACTGTCCATCTGTCTGCTCATAATTGATATATTTCACTTGGGTTTTGCACCATTAAAAATATTGTAAATTCCCATTTTTCTGTGAGACGTTATCAGTATTCACGGAAGAATATTCCACAAATCTATACTTATAGGTTACGGCACCAGATTCTAGCACAGTTTCCGACATGTTGGTTAATGCAACACAAGATGGAGGTCTGATTGACAATCTCTTTGTCGGTGCTGATGTCAAGGTCGCACCAGTCAGTAACGTTATAGCAAAGTTTCTGAATGAGGAGGCAAATACTGAAATGTCAACAAATATTACTACAAGCAAGTTTCACAAATATTCTTCTGCAGCATTACTTAAAACTTTTACGGATATGTGTGCAATAACATGTCAATATGGCAACTTTCTGGCATTTTTCTATTCTAACTCTTAACCTGCTGGAAATAAAAGGGATTAACCATTGCAACCAGTATAAAGCCAGGCCAGTCTTTATATGTAAATAGTCTGACTAGGCTCTATTCTGTAGCTAGCAAAATTGTTTAGGAAATAGATATCAATTCCGAGTGCATTGTTGTAGAATAATGCACGTTTTGAGTTCAAATGCGTAGTAATATAATCACGAAGGCCGATAGGCCTGAGTGATTAATTACAAAGCATTTGAACGAAAAACGTGCATTTTTGTATAATAATGCACGTCTTTCGTTCAAATGCTTTGTAATATAATCACGAAGGCCGATAGGCCTGAGTGATTAATTACAAAGCATTTGAACGAAAAACGTGCATTATTATACAATAATGCACGAAGAATTAATATCTATTTCCATTCTAACACGTCAAGAAAAAATATAATTATTATTATAAAGTTGAACTTTATGTTTGGTGGTTAAATTTGTTTTCGCCTCAGAGTTTCCAATAGAAACGTTCTTTAAAGGCTGTTCCAGTGGGTTGAAAAAAAACTGTCGTTCAATCTAACGTGTGTAGAAACATTTTCAGAATAACGAATTTTGAAAACGTTGATAAAACTTTGTATGTTTATTTTATTTCACTCTATAATTCTTCAAGCGAAATACAAATTATTAAAAGTGGAATAACTATAAAACTTAACTCGTTAGGGACATTAAAATAGCGTACTTGATTTGATTGTTTTGCACCTGCTGTTTGGCGCTACATTGTGACGTCACGTAAACAACACTTTAAACGTCTGTACAGCGTTAACGACTGAATTAAAGATATTGGTATTCGGATTCATTTTCTTAGTTAGACCATTTTCTTTCATTCTAGACAGTTTTCACAACAAAATTCGACAAAAAATGTTTTTATTTATCAGATTTTTCAAACAAAATGGCGCCCTCAATGTGAAAAAATACAGGGAGATAATAAGAACGGCAAGTGCATTGTTGTGGAATAATGCACGCTTCGGGCTTTCTTTGTTTATAATTATAGAAAAAATTCCGATAGTGTTAGAATTTGTATTTTGGCCCTGAAATCCCTTAAAAATTTTGAATGGACTGTACCGAATTCAAAATAGGGCAAATCCATTACGTAATGATAAAGTACCAAGATCAGCAGAGTCAAACCAAGTTCAAATCCCAAAATTGATGGGATATTTTATTTGGAATCCTTGCTTATCATGACAACGTGTAGTAATATTTAAAGCAATACTAAGAGTTTTGCCCCTTTTTAACTAAACTCTGTTAGCACACATTTGTGAACACTGCATTCAGTGCTCTTGTTTCAAGAAATATTCTATGCGAGTGTTCAAATGATACATTTCTATTGTTTTTTTATCAATATTTCAAATACTAATGAAAAATGTGCCCATGGTAGACAGTCCATTTTAACCTGTCTGTAAATTGTATTGTATTTTTATGTTTTAAAGCTACACCAACAAGTGTAAGTACCACGGATAATGTGACAGCTGCCCAACTTGCCAGTCAAGAGGAAGGCAGAGCTAGGCGGGAAAAGGTGAATCCAATAACATTTACATCTATAGATTGTCATGTGATGTAAACTCTAAATAAAAATTCTTTAATGAAACATTCTTAGACTATACAAGTCTGATTGCCTTCAGGTAATCATGTACAATACTTAGAATAATTTGTTATGTGATTTTTTTTTTTGTGTGCATGACAAACTTGTCTATATCAATACTCTTCAATGTGCATCGACCATGTCATTTGCTAGTTTTTGCCTAAACCATTGTCTATTATTCATACATATAATATTTATGTTTTATAGACACGAGAAGCAATAATGTTTGGTTTTGAGCGTATTGCCCCGACAACACTGGAGGAGATGCAGACAACAAGTGCTGCCCTCGCAACTTTAGCTGAGAAAGAAAATGAACTATCAATATCATCCCAGGTAAAGTTTTGCTGTTGTATCAGGTACAATTTTGCTTAGTTTAAATTTAGATATTCTCTTGTAAAAATATTTTAAATTTGGGTTTTTTCGAGTGAAATTTCTTAAAGGTGCTGGGGCCTGAGTGTTTTAAAAGGTCATACCCCAAAAAATTCACTTCCCCCTCACTGCTGTGGGAATTAAAAATCCCACAAAAATTTTTGAAATCCTTTCAGGGGCCAAAGCTAAGCAAAGTTTACTTAAACTTTCATTTTTCTTCTTAGGTGCCTTTTGGTGCCGGGGAATAAGGAAATCTGAAGTTTTCCCTTTTCCCCAATAAAGCTGGAAAGTCACCAATGACCATATGATTTGTACTATGTTGGTTCGATGGAAAACCCATCCAAAAAAAGTGTGTTATTCATTTCAGCATATCAGAAGATGAAGCTGCAAATAAGTCCGCTTAAAAAAATAAATATAATAGAAAATGTAAGGTTTTACAAAGTTTTGATTATGAACCCTTGGCATGGCACCTGTTTTCTATAAACAAAATTGAAGGATACTACATATTGCAGAACGATAAATAAGAATTTTTACATGCAATTTATAGCTGTAGTTTTGGTATTCTGTATAACTTGTTCTAATATATCCACCACTTATATTTCAGGACAGTGCTAATATAGTGTTGGATAATTATGCAAAGGTGCTTGAAAGAGAGGTTTATACGTCAGCAGATGACAGGGAAGAAGCTGCGTTCACGCTTATTGATGTCATTGGTAAATTTAGACAAAAAATTATGTCTTCTATTGCATTGATGCATGTATTTCTTGAAATAAAATTGTTTTGCATGGGATGTGTATTTTAAAGTGAAGATGCAGCTGTTAAAACCAGTAAAATAAAGCATCTAATGTCAATTTGAGCCGCGCCATGACAAAACGAACATAGTGCGTCTGCAATCAGCATGGATCCAGACCAGCCTGCGCATCCGCACAGTTTCTGATCAAAGGATCCAGGCTGTTCGCTATCAGTTTCTCTACTTGTAATAGCGTTTTAAAGCGAACAGCATGGATCCTGGTCAGACTACATGGATGCGCAAGGCTGGTCTGGATCCATGCTAGTCAGGCACTGATAATGTTGGTTTGTTCACGAGGCGGCTCATTTGTTATTGTAACTACTAGGTCATCGGGTCAAATTTCATCTATAAGTTGTTTATTTACAGGTAAGATGGCTCAAGGAGCAGGTTACCTGGCTGACAAGGCCAACAAAAGAATCAGCGACTTAGCTGCAGCCATGATTGCAGAAACAGCTGCAAACTGGTACAACAACAACAACGCTCGCACCTACAACCCACCATGTCAGTTGCAGAACCTATAATCTGAAACAAGAACAGCTTCTGGCTACTAAAAATTTAAAGTAGATACTATTATTTACTATGGTTTTTTTTTAAAGCAAAAAAAAAAAAAAAAGAGTAGAGCTGTCCTGATAGAAACAAAATCGCTGTATTATCAATATTTTTAGCTCGACTATTCGATAAGAATAAGTAGAGCTATTGTAGTCACCCGAGCGTCGGCGTCGGCGTTGGTGTCCGCGTCGGCGTAACCACTTATGTTAATGTTTTTGTAATAGTTCAAATATTTTCAAAGTCTATTGACATTATGGCTTTGAAACTTGGCACACTTGTTCACCATCATGACCCCAACCTGTAGACAGGAGGAGGTAACTGTATCAAGCATTTTGACAGAATTAAGCACCTTTTTCAACTTAAAATTTTACGTTAAAGTTTTTGTAATAGTTTCAAATATTTTCAAAGGTCCATTGACATATGGCTTTTGAAACTTTGCACACTTGTTTCACATCATTATCCCAACCCTATAAACAGGAGGAGGTAACTGTATCAAGCATTTTGACAGAATTATGCCCCTTTTTTCGACTTAGAATTTACGTTAAAGTTTTTGTAATAGTTCAAATATTTTTCAAAAGTCCATTTGACATTATGGCTTTGAAACTTTGTACACTTGTTCACCATCATTACCCCAACCTGTAAACCTGTAAACAGGAGGAGGTAATTTGTATCAAGGATTTTTTTTTACTATCAAGCACTAAGAATAGTCGAGCGTTGCTGTCCTACAGACAGCTCTTGTTTCTGTTTATTAAAAATCAATACAAATTTGAAAAAATGAATTATTTTGAAAAATTGCATAAATGCTTATACAAAAGCTGGTGTCCAGTCAAAAGGACATGTCTTAAGCTATGCTGTTGTTAGGTAACCGACATATTTCGTAGAAGTGATGACAAAAAAATGGCCAGAAAAAATACGCAATGGGTAAGATAGATCATAACTGTATGAACATGTTTTTTAACTGATACCAAAAAAAATGGTATGAAAAAGTAAGATGGTTTTTTTAGCACAGTAAAGACGAACCCCAAGATCAGATATGCAAGAAATATACTTTATGTACTGCTAGAACCAAGAAATCTTGTGTGAGAGGCGCCCATCTACAGTTTCCACATTTATTATTATAGTTTATAAACCCACATTATGAATGAAGCATCATACAAGAATGATTTTGATATAAGAATTATTATTGTAATTTAAATCTTGTAATTTTAGGCAAAGGAAGCTGGACTGAAGTTAGAGAAGACACTTCAGAAAGTAATTGATATCGTCTCCAATTACAAAGTGGCTGGTGAAAGCAATATGAAGTTAGACACGCCAAAGATGACTGTGACTGTTGACAAAAAACTAACACAGAATATAAATGATGGTAAGGAAAGCAGTTCTCTAGCAGATACAGACAGAGCTGCATTACTGGTACTGGTACTGCAGTACGTACTGCAGCGATTTTGCAAGAACTGGTACTGATACTGAATTACTCTTACAAAATTTTGCTACTACTGGTACTGGTACTGCATTACTGTCTTAAAAAGTGGTACTGCTACTGCATTACTAGGCATCAATTTTTCTCATTAAAAAAAGCTGTAAATTACATCATTTTATTTTTGTGAAAAAATTAGTTATCAAATCTATAGATTAACTTACAGTATCTGCCTCTCAAATCAGTGGTTATGGGTTCAAGCCTTACACTGGTCATGACTATAATTTTGCTAATATGACACAAGTACTGGTAAGTTCCAGGAAGAAATATGCTTGAATCAAACTAAAATTAATCTTAAAAAGTTGAGAAGAATATATACATGTATAATATATACATGTAATCTACTCTAATTTACTTTATTAAATGACTACAAATCAATCAATGGCAATTCATCACAAAAAAAAAGTTGAAAGTGAAACTGATGTAACTAGTGGCATAGACTCATCATTTTTGATTGAAGAACAGGAATTGTTGACCACTAGGAGTTAAATAGAAAAAAAAAGCTTAAACAAGTATGTATTATGGAACATTTGATGCAAACCAATTATTTCCTTTTCTCCAAGAATATTTAAAGTTTTTGTCCCAAAAGTGCTTGACTAGCTTTAATAGATTGATAGTTGTATCAGCTTGCTTAGCTCAGTAGGAAGAGCACTCAATTTGTAATTCTGGAGTCACTGGTTTGATCCTTGAGCCGGCCAAAATTTTTCTTTACATTTGGGCTGACCCGTTTAATTTAAATTTCATACCTATTATTAATTTTTTATTCACAGGCCTTCTTTGATTTTTGGGGGGAATTTAAAAGTGATTGTTCCAAATCTCAGCTTACTTTGGTAACAGGAATTTAAAAAACTTTTTTTGTACAAAAGAGTTAATATTTTACCATTATTTTTTTAAAGGGCCCAATTTTAAAAAACCCTTTAAATTTTAATTAAACTTTTTAAAAAACTTGGGTTGATTGGTGCAGGGTTGGAAAAAATCTAAACTTTAAAGGGGAAATGTTATGGGCCCGTTTAACCCAAGGGTCCCGCTGATTTTTTCCCCTAAAAAATGTTTCTGAAGAGCTAAAAATATCCTGTCTTTACAAAAAGCAAGTTTTTTTATTTTTTTTTTGCATTTTTACATAAAAAATAACATTTTAGAAATTCCCCTGTAATTTAAAAAAAACCTTTAAATTTTTATTAAACCCTTTTTTTTATAGTGTGTATTTATTTTTATAACCAGAAAAAAATGGTGGGGATGTAAGACAGGTTTTTTAGTAATAAACAGTAAAAAATCCTGTTTTGAAAGTAAAAACGGAAGGGGAATTCCCTGGCCCTAATACCCAGTATTTTTGTAGGGGTGGGGGGTTTTCCCTGTATTTTAAATTCCCCCTTTCTATGTTGGGAAAATTTCAGGTAAAAGGGGTGCCAAAACCCCAAAAAAAAATATTGGTTTTAAGACAATTCAAAAGGGGTTCCCTGAAAAAAGTCCCTTAAAAATATTTCCCAAAAATATTTTTTTAGGTTTGTCAGGCCCGCCCAAAAAATTACTACACCCTGGAAAAAAAAACCCGCAGTTAAGGTTCTGCTAAGAAAATAAATTTTAGTGACCTAATAAAAACATCAAATATAGAAATGACTCTGGACTTGAAATGGAAGTCAAAGACTTAGAGCAAGACTTTGATGTTTTTATTGGTATGTTACATTTATTAAATGTTTTCACATCAATTTTTAGCTGAAATATTCAAAGAATAGGGACCCTAGATAATGTTGGCATAACTTTTGATCCAAACCTTTCATATGCTTAAAAATCAGTAAATTTATCATGTACCAAATATGCAATAAAATATTATTCAACTAAACAATAGGGACTATTATTGTACTATCCCTGGTGTCGTCATCACCGTCTCACTTTGGTCAAATTTTTGTTGCAATTTGATATCTCCAAAACTACTGAAGGGAATAGGTTGAAAGTTGAAACTTTGCACACTTGTTCTCTGTGGTAATCTAGCATAATGGGCATACCAGTAGGTCCCACTTCTATGATTTACCATTTTTACAGAGTTATGCCCCTTTTCTTACTGTCAAATTACTGACTAGCTTCTTTCATGGATTGAACCTAGCTGGCTAGCTTAAGGAACATAGGTGCTTCTACTTACGTGCTTAGTACCTGAAATTATGCAAGGAGGGGCACCTGAGGTCTTCTTTCACCAGTAACTGGAATGTTACCATATGACCTTTACAGTGTTGATGCAATATACAAACACAACCAATGAAGGTCAAAATTTAATACAAAATCAACAGTAAAGGTGTAACTTTATTTCTACAGATCGAGAATCTTTTATGTCGGACTCTTCTAGTATTGATTCACTGACGAGGGAGTGGCGAGACAACATGGTTATCCCATCATTTTAATTTTAAAGAAAAAAAATTTTGAAATTTAATTTATAAAAAATTTAAGTTTTTAAATTTACTAAAATTTTGATTCACTTTATTATCTTCAAACTCAATAGTATATACATGTATATGCCACTATTAAAATGCAGATTTTAGCGTTAGTTATCGAAGTAGTCAACAATACATGTATGTTCAAGACTTTGAATTTTGGATTTTCAATTTCATACATAATTTTTTTTTCTTCAATTATAGTGAAGTTAATTCATTTGATATTCAGCTTCCCTGAGTTGTATATGAATTATTACAATGTATTGCAATCTTTCAGGTTAAACTGGTTAAAATTCATTTTTGTAGAATTTACATTTTGTGCAATGTTATGAAATCTGGTATTTTTCTCCAGGTCCTTGTTCCGCCAAACAGCGCCTTATCTTTATCTGTGACACAATTATACAATCTCACTGGATCTTCTCTCGCACAAGGTGATAATTCAACCAATAGTACGCTAGAAGACGATGTAATCATAGAAACTGAAAATGTTACATTTTATGTGTTTATAAGGTAATAAAGTTTTGTCCCCCAAAAAAAAAGATTTTCCATTTTATATACATGTACAGTCAGACGTGTTTAAAACCACTTCAGAATAAAGATAACCCTGTAGATAAAGGTCACTTTTTGACAACCCTTTATTTATAAAATGGAATAAAGTAACCTCAAAATAAAGACCACTTGTCTATAAAGACCATCACTTGTCTCTCCCTTTGGTGGCGTTTGTTCACAAGTTTGACTGTATCTCTTATTCATTGATAGGTCTCGAATGTTCGTAGTATGCTAGTTTATTTTTACTGCCTTCTTTCTTCAAACTATATTTACTTTGAATATTATCATTAAGTTGATGTACATGAAAGGGAACTTCCACTGAGGTACAAAAAGCTGAAAAAACATTAAAATTTGAATTCTAACATGTAAAATTTTCCAGGGGCTGGGAGGATATGCCAAAATATAATAAAGAAATGTACTCAGAAATAAATTTGGAAATTCGTTTTTTTGTTCCAATCTGAGCACATTTTGAGTGTTTAAAGCATTGCAATTGCTTATCCTTTTTTAATCATTTTGCCATCTTTAAAATTGGTTATTCTAGCTAAAATGAGTAAAAAGGGAATTTATCTGAAAATTTTGCACAACTTAGATTAAAAAGTAAGACCTACATCAAATGATAAAAAAATCTCCAAAACATATTTTCAGTCCCTACCTGTTTTTAAACATTCAAGTGGAAGTCCCTTTAAGCGATGACTTACTTAAAAGCTTCTGAACATTTAAACCTTTATGCTTATAGAAAAAGAGAATTAACAGAAATATGTTGACCTTTAACCCTTACCCTGTTAAATATCTTACATGGACTTTTCCATCTTTCGATCCGGACAAAACCATTTATCATTTTTAAGGAAATCTAATTAAATATTCTGACTGAATCCTGAATTTTTGCACATGGGTAAAATTAATGTTATTTTTAATGAGAAATAAAGATAATTTTGATACATATTTTTAAAATTTCAAGATTTATGAAGTTTGAGGCCAATGGCAAAACATTTTGCAAGAAGTTTGAAAGCGGTTGTGATTTTAAATAATGTTATTTCTATGGTTACAGGGCATATGAAGAGCCTACGATTACTAAGTACGATTATAATTGTGTACTGCCACTGACAAATGAAACATTAGTAGAAATGATGTCCTACATGGATGCTGTGTCTTACGAAAATGATACATCGGATGAGCGATCTTCCTTTATCACAGAAACACCAAACAAATGGATTTGCTTCTTCAGCAATGATGTTCTTAATGTGTAAATATCTTTTTTTTTGTTCTAGTTGCATGCAAATTAATTTATTGTTCCAGTTGTGTTAAAATATATTTTTTTAAAAAAATTTTGTCCAGTTGTTTGTAAATTCTTTTTTGTTCCACTTGCATGGAAATTCCTGTTTTGTTATAGTTGCTTGAAAAATGTAAAAAATCATATACAATAGCGCAAAATCATTTTAATTTGTGACTGGTAATTTTTGATATTTTTGTGGATAGGTCAGTCCACAAAATTATTATCATATGAAATTTCATTTTGTTTTCTGTAAAATTATTATGCATTACATTATTTGCATTGGATTGTTTTGTATAAATAAATGTAGACAATCCACGAAATTGTCCTTAATGCATAAGAAATAGATGTATTCTCAGAAACTCAGAATAGATATATCAACAATGATCAATCTGCAGTGCTTGCCCTGAACCACTTTTCATGCAAATGAAAGGTTAAAAAGTAGCTGCTTTATACCCCGGTCACATATTCACGGAAAACACCTACGGAAGAGCCACGGATTAATTCCAACATCGTCCGTAGTTACCCGTACTGGTCAGTAGCTCTCCGTATTGTAACCGTGATCAATCGTAGTAGTCCTTGTATATCCGTAGCGATCCTTGACAATTTTTGAACATGCACAAAAATTTGCTACGGAAAAACCAACCGTAGCGTATCCCTATTAGTCCGTATTAAACCGTACTGATACGTACTTGTCCGTACGTAAACCGTTCTAGTCCGTACTGATTCGTAGGCCCCACATTGTCCACGGTTTGGTACGGAGAACTACGTATGTGTACGGTTACCCTACGTATAAGCTACGGTTTTAATACGGATTAATACGGCATTATCACGGAAAGCCACGATCGTAATACGCTGTGCTACGGAGAGGCAAGGATTAGCACGGTCTTTTACGGTTTATTGCGTTGCACCACGAAACGGTACGGAATGGTACGGTCCACCACTGTTTAGTACGGATAAATTAAGTATCATGTACTTTTTCAAAGGTACTTGTTAAAAACAGATATTTGTGTGAACATTCAATAAATTTTATTGCCATTAACTGGCTGCAACTGTAAATTGATGACATGCATAGAGGTAAAAAATAGGTCAATATCGTACAACAATGCATAAGTAATGTTACTTATTTTACAAAACATTGAATTGTGAAATTGGAGTAAATATGTACATAAAACGAAGTGTCTCATAAGCCTCGGACGCTGGCCCTTGAGTGATACTAAGATTAATTAACAAGCATTTTACATATTCTTAAAACATAAACATTCACGATAATTAATGTAATTGTAAATGAACAGCACATTTTAAAATCAAAAGAGAAGCATTATTGATCAACATTTTTCATTAATGATTACTAGTCCATATCTAATCAGGTAAGAGAAGACAGAGGTGATGGTTGACTAGAGATGGGCTTTTACGAAGACCCCTTCATGCTTAGTATGAGGCTCTCATGGCCGAACTTGTTGAGGATCCGGCGTCCTTCAAGAAATTCACTATAAGACATTGAGCATGCAAGAGGTTGTGGACGGATATAATAGGTCCGTATATATCCGTGGCAATTCGTTCTTCTCCGTATCAATTCGTTCTTCTCCGTATCAGACCGTACTTATTCGTACTAACCCGTGCTTATACCGTAGCAGACCGTAGTGTATCCGTAGTGCGTCCGTCCTGATTCGTGTCGCTCCGTATCAAACCGTGTCGGTCCGTAACAATCCGTGTCTCTCCCGGGGCTTTTGGTGGTAAATCCGTCGAACTCCGTACTCATATAGTTGTGTGTCCGTACTGGAAACGTAGCGGACTACGGAATTTCACATTTCCGTAGTAATCCGTGAACAATTGGACCGTAGCTCTTCCGTGGCATTATCCGTGAATATGTGACCGGGGCATTAAATTGATATATGAATATCTATATAAAAAATTAATAAATATTGAGGAAGGCGGCTTATAAAGGAATTTTCTAGAATTATATCCTTGATAATGTGATTTTATAAAATATATGAATAGAATTGAGATAATATTTCATGTTCTTTACCTCAGTTTTCCTAGAAGCGTGACATCATTTTTGCTTAAAATCATTATTTGAGCCGTGCAATGACAAAACCAACATAATGGTTTTGCGATCAGCATGGATCCAGACCAGCCTGCGCATCCGCGCAGTCTGATCAGGATCAATGCTGTTTGCTATCAGTTTCTCTGCTTGTTATAGGTTTTGTAAGCGAACAGCATGGACACTGATCAGACTGGATCCATGCTGATCGCAAACCCATTATGTTGGTTTTGTCATGGCACGGCTCATTTGTATTCTAGGAGCGAGACCACTTTGTTTAACATCGGTGTGAAGCATACGGCACCGGATGCCGACATACCAATTGTACTGGATCTAAATGAGACTACAACAACTACCACTACCACAACAACTACCACCACCACAACAACTACCACCACCACAACCACTACTACCACCACTTTACCACCATGTACAACAACACTTGATCCTAGGGAGTCTTGCTCGAGGAAAGATGCAGAGAAGGGAAAATGTTCGAGAGAGAGACAAGAGCCGCTCGGTCTCAATCAACCATGTAGTATTGTAGAAGCAACAAAGAAAACAAAAGGTTGAGAATTCTAGATATTATATTCATTTTAAGTTCTTGTGAAAGTGAAATTCAGATAATTGGATTGATGTTTAAAAAATATTACATATGTTAGCATGAAACAAAAAATTTCTTTGAGAGCTTGCAAAGTTTAATGTTAAAATGAAGAAAAATGCTACCTTTTTATTGTTGCGTTATTAGCTCGACTATACGAAGTATATGGAGAGCTGTCCTACTCGCCCCGGCGTCTGCGTCCGTGTCCAGATTTTAGATTAAAGTTTTGGTGTAGTAAAATATTTTTCACTATAACTTTGTCATTTCTTAAGGTATCAACTTCAAACTTCAAATATATGTTCCTTATCATCAACCACGTCTTATGTGACAAGGTTCATAACTCTAGCACCAATATTTTCAGATTTATCTCCCCTTGAACTTAGAATTTTCCTTAAAAAATACTATTTTTTACTGTTTCTTCTTTATTTCTTAAGGGATCAACCTCATACTTCAAATATATGCACCTTATCATCATCCCCATCTTATGTGACAAGGTTCATAACTCTAGCACCAATATTTTCAGATTTATCTCCCTTTGAACTTAGAATTTTCCTCAAAAAGTACTATTTCTTACTGTTTCTTTTTTATTTCTTAAGGGATCAACCTCATACTTCAAATATATTTACGTTATCATCATCCCCATCTTATGTGACAAGGTTCATAACTCTAGCACCAATATTTTCAGATTTATCTTCCTTGAACTTAGAATTTTCCATAAAAAATATTATTTTTTACTGTTACTTATATATTTCTAAAGGGATCAACTTCATACTCCAAATATATTTACGTTATCATCATCCACATCTTATGTGACAAGGTTCATAACTCTAGCACCAATATTGCAAGAATTATCGCCCCATAAACTTAGATCTTTTTACTAGAAAAATGTTATTTTTTATGCCCCCATTTCGAAGAAAAGGGGGTATATTGCTTTGCACTTGTCGGTCCGTCGGTCCGAAGACCAAATGGTTTCCGAGTGATAACTAAAGAACCCTTAGGCCTAGGAACTTCAAACTTGGTATGGTGATTAGGCATGATAAGTAGATGACCCCTATTGATTTTGGGGTCAAGGGGTCAAAGGTCAAGGTCACATTGACCTTGTAAGCAAAAACGGTTTCCGATCAATAACTAAAGAACCTTGAGGCCTAGGAACTTCAAACTTGGTATGGTGATTGGTCATGATCAGTAGATGACCCCTATTGATTTTGGGATCAAGGGGTCAAAGGTCAAGGTCACATTGACCTTGTAAGGAAAAACGGTTTCCGATCAATAACTAAAGAACCTTAAGGCCTAGGAACTTCAAACTTGGTATGGTGATTGGTCATGATTAGTAGATGACCCCTATTGATTTTGGGGTCAAGGGGTCAAAGGTCAAGGTCACATTGACCTTGTAAGGAAAAACGGTTTCCGATCAATAACTAAAGAATCTTAAGGCCTAGGAACTTCAAACTTGGTATGGTGATTGGTCATGATCAGTAGATGACCCCTATTGATTTTGGGGTCAAGGGGTCAAAGGTCAAGGTCACATTGACCTTGTAAGCAAAAACGGTTTCCGATCAATAACTAAAGAACCTTTAGGCCTAGGAACTTCAAACTTGGTATGGTGATTGGTCATGATCAGTAGATGACCCCTATTGATTTTGGGGTCAAGGGGTCAAAGGTCAAGGTCACATTGACCTTGTAAGGAAAAACGGTTTCCGATCAATAACTAAAGAACTTTAAGGCCTAGGAACTTCAAACTTGGTATGGTGATTGGTCATGATCAGTAGATGACCCCTATTGATTTTGGGGTCAAGGGGTCAAAGGTCAAGGTCACATTGACCTTGTAAGCAAAAACGGTTTCCGATCAATAACTAAAGAACTTTTAGGCCTAGGAACTTCAAACTTGGTATGGTGATTGGTTATGACCAGCAGATGACCCCTATTGATTTTGGGGTTAAGGGGTCAAAGGTCAAGGTCACATTGACCTCTTAGGTAAAAACGGTTTCTGATCAATAACTAAAGAACCCTTAGGCCTAGGAACTTCAAACTTGGTATAGTGATTGGTCATGACCAGCAGAGGACCCCTATTGATATTGGGGTTAAAGGGTCAAAGGGCAAGGTCACATTGACCTTGTAGGTAAAAATGCTTTCCAATCAATAACTTAAGAACCTTTAGGCCTAGGAACTTCAAACTTGGTATGGTTATTGGTCATGACCAGCAGATGACCTTTTGATTTTGGGGTCAAGGGGTCAAAGGTCAAGGTCACATTGACCTTGTAGGTAAAAACGGTTTCCGATCAATTAACTAAAAACGCTTAGGCCTAGGAACTTCAAACTTTGTATGATGATTGTTCGTGACCAGCAGATGACCCCTGTTGAGTTTTGGGTCAAGGGGTCAAAGGTCAAGGTCACATTGACCTTGTAAGTAAAAACGGTTTCTGATCAATAACTTAAGAACGCTTAGGCCTAGGAACTTCAAACTTGGCATGGTGATTTGTCATGACCAGCAGATTACCCCTATTGATTTTGGGATCAAGGTGTCAAAGGTCAAGGTCACATTGACATTGTAAGTAAAATCGGTTTC
The DNA here is from genome assembly GCF_026571515.1 of Ruditapes philippinarum. NCBI lineage: Eukaryota > Metazoa > Mollusca > Bivalvia > Venerida > Veneridae > Ruditapes > Ruditapes philippinarum. The sequence goes on along the minus strand of NW_026864933.1, from coordinate 103,355 downwards.
TGATCAATAATTAAAGAACGCTTCGGCCTAGGAACTTCAAACTTGGTATGGTGATTGGTCATGAGCAGCAGATGACCCCTATTGATTTTAGGGTCAAAGGTCAAGGTCACATTGACCATGTATGTTAAAACAGTTTCCGATCAATAACTAAAGAACCCTTAGGCCTAGGAACTTCAAACTTGGTATAGTGATTGGTCATGACCAGCAGATGACCTATTGATTTTGGGGTCAAGTGGTCAAAGGTCAAGGTCACATTGACCTTGTAGGTAAAAACGGTTTCTGATCAATTAACTAAAAACGCTTAGGCCTAGGAACTTCAAACTTTGTATGATGATTGGTCGTGACCAGCAGATGACCCCTATTGAGTTTTGGGTCAAGGGGTCAAAGGTTAAGGTCATGACCAGTAGATACTTGATAACCCTTATTAATTGTTTGATCACTGGGTCAGAAGTCATGCATAATAACCTTATCACATGACTAATTGGCTGCTGATAGGGGGCATACATGTTTTACAAACATATCTTGTTATTATAACTTTTTTATTTTTAAAGGTATCTACCCCTAACTTCAAATACTTATTCCTTATCATCAATTACATTTTATGTGACAATGTTCATAACTCTTGAAGCAATATTTACAGATTTATCTCTCTTTGAACTTAGGATTTTCTTTAAGAAATATAATAACTTCTTTACTTTTTAAGGTATCTACTTCAAACTTCAAATATATATTGCTTATCATTACACAAATGTTGTGTGGCAAGGTCCATAATTCTAGCATGACTATTTCTAGAATTATTCCCCTTGATCTTGGAATTTATGTTAACAAATGTTATTTTCTTACTATAACTTAATACATAATTATACATAATTGATTTTTCTTTCATAGTTTTGTCCTCCTTACTGTGTCCAGTATTTTATTAGTCATGCTTCGCTGTCTCCTGTGACAGCTCTTGTTACCATTGCATTTAGCTTAAAAATAAATGTTAAGGGATGATTTAACCTTTATGGCTAGTGTTAGTAATTAGTAGCTGTAACTCTTGATACTGATTTTTTTTTGCATAAAAATGTGAGATTTATTGTTGATGCTGTAAGAAATGGATATATATAAATAATAATAATATTTAAAGAATAAATTTGCATGTTTTTAAAGTTCACCTGCTTACAATGGATACATCTTGACTAAATTAACAAACATGGCATTTATTGAAAGGTTCGATATTATTACGTTTGAATGATGGGTCTGATGTTATTGAATGTTTTTATTTTGCCAGCGCCTAAAGGTCCAACAACCACCCCGGCTCCACCAAAGTATAAACCAGCTCTTTATCAGATAAATTTCTTCACAACATACTGTGTATGGTGGGATCCTAAATTTGACATGTGGCAAGCTGATGGGTGCAGGGTATATACCTATTATAATTTCACTCTAATAGAATTCTTTTTTTTTTTTTTTAAAGAGTGTACATTTTTCTTTATCAATTGATGATTGTTCTGAAATTTTTTTTTGTAAAGAATAAACAGTCATAAATCAAAACTCTGAATTAATTACTAGTCTTCAAATGAAAATGTTTTGTTTAATATACTTGTATATAAATAATTCTATCACGACCGGCATTTTTCCCTATTGAACATAGAAGAACCGAAAGTGTGTGTTATTATGCTATAAAATCACTGTTTGACGTTCTATATTTAGACATGTGACGTAATCATTATACACGTGACGTAACCACTAAAAATGTGACGCGTTGACAATAAGTACGGACACAAATCAGGCGCAATTTAGCTAATTATCATGTATGGCAGCATTTATTTGTTGATGTCGTGTTAGAATCGAAATAATATATCCAAATCGGTGATTTTATTTCTTGATAACATCACTGTTTGTCGTTCGGATGCGCATCATTATATCACTCGGGCTACGCCCTCGTGATATAATTCCCCGCATACGAACTCCAAACAGTGATGTTATTGAGCAATAAAATCACAGTTTGGGATATATTATTTCTTAAATAACATTTAATTAAAACAGATATAGGATATCAATGATTATGTTAACAGGATTGTCACTGTGATCCTATAGAAATAACTTTAAATGTGTAATTTAATTATCTTTATTTCATTATAAATACATGTTTTGTATGTTTGGGACTGTCCCGAAAATCAGGGGACTGTCCCGGAAGAATCCCAGAGATGGTCTTTGTTCAGTTAAAATAGAATAGTGATTAAATAACTTTTTTCAACATTTTTTGTGGTGAATAACAAACTCTTTTTAAACATGTTTCTTAGTTACCAATGATAAAAGTGACATTGTCCTTCAGCACTGATTATTTAGGCCCAACAAATATACTAAACAAATCTTTCATATTTTCAGGTCGGTCCGTTAACAGAACCAGCTCGTATACACTGTCTGTGTAACCATTTGACAGCTTTTGGGGCCGGTTTTGCTGTACCCATGAACACTGTTAATTTGAATGATTCAGCGTTCTCTAATCTTGACTCCAATCCTATTGTGTTTGCAACAATGGTATCCATGATGTGTTTGTACCTTTTACTGCTGATATGGGCAAGAAAGAAAGATAAAAGAGATGCGATATTGGTAAAACAAATTTTTTGCAAAGTTTCTTTTTGAAACTAAGTCTTGTCATTTGATGCATAAATGTCATGTGTTGCATAAATGTCATGTGTTGCATAAATGTCATGTGTTGCATAAATGTCATTTGTTGCATAAATGTCATGTGTTGCATAAATGTCATTTGTTGCATAAATGACATGTGTTGCATAAATGTCAAGTGATACATAAATGACATGTGTTGCATAAATGTCAAGTGATACATAAATGTCATGTGTTGCATAAATGTCATTTGTTGCATAAATGACATGTGTTGCATAAATGTCAAGTGATACATAAATGACATGTGTTGCATAAATGTCAAGTGATACATAAATGTCATGTGTTGCATAAATGTCATGTGTTGCATAAATGTCATTTGTTGCATAAATGACATGTGTTGCATAAATGTCAAGTGATACATAAATGTCATGTGTTGCAGTTAGATCTATATTAAGCAATATGATGCAGTTTTCTCTTGTTGGACTTCTCAGCAATTTCAAATGAAACATAAAATAAAACATACAAAATTATTTTTTGTTGTAGTGAATGATGATAATGAAAGTGTGTTTGTTTGTATAATTATAGGCCGGAATTTCTCCACTACCAGATAATGATCCCAGAGATAAGTACCTGTATGAGATTACTTTGTATACTGGCTCCAGACGAGGTGCAGGTACTGTCTTAATTTAATTTATTTATAGAAATTTAAGTAATTTCCTAAACTTTAATGCATATAAAAATTAGTTTTGAATTTGAAAAAAGTTGGCAAAATTTTTTTCCAAAATTTTATTTCTAATATGCTAAATGTAATTTATACAAAACAATAATTTTATACCATATTTATAATATTAAGTTTTACCACACAAATTATGTTCAAAATAGACATAGTTTCTTTTTTTGGCATACCAATTATGTGTATTGCAAACAATTGTGTAAGAAAATGTCTGGTACCAAAATTATGAGCTCAGAATTTGATTACAAAACTGAAACATTATGAATAAGATTTCTTTATTATGAGCCCCGAAAAATTTCGGGAGAGCATATTGTTGTCGGGTTGTCCATCCGTTTGTCCGTCCGTCAGTATGTCAGTCAGTACGACCTGAAAAATAGGTACTTAGGAGGCTATGAGAACAATAGGTAACAGTAAATTTCTTTTGATGTCATTCATTCAGTTTTGGGTTTATGTGGCTTATTGGGCTTATGTGGCTATTTAGAACAAAAGAGAATACAATGGGCTAGTCACTTAAGTACCAATTTACAAGATCGTCCGTCCGTACATACGTCCTGAATTCGTGTCTGGCCCATAACTTTGTTATTTGAAGTCAGATTTTACAACTATTTCACAGAAATGATCACCATATTGAGACGACATGTCACGCGCAACATTTGGGTCGCTACCTTGAAGGTCACAGCATGACCTTGCAGCAAAATCGTGTCTGGCCCATAACTATGTTATTTGAAGTCAGATTTTACAACTATATTACAGAAATGATCACCATATTGAGACAATGTGTCGCGCACAACATCTGGGTAGCTACCTTGAAGGTCAAGGTCACAGCATGACCTTGCATCAAAATCATGTCCGGCCTATAACTTTGTTATTTGAAGTTGGAATTTACAACTATTTCACAGAAATGATCACCAATTTGAGACGACTTGTTGCGTGCAACATTTGGGTCGGTACCTTGAGGGTCAAGGTCACAGCATGACCTTGTAGCAAAATCGTGTTCCGGCCCATAACTTGGTTATTTGAAGTCTGATTTTTCAACTACAGTCAAACTTGTATTAAGCGACCGCGCAAGGGAAACACCCAAAATGGTCGCTTAAAGAAACGGTCTCTTAAGACAAAGCATGATAAAAAATCAAAATTTATACATGACATCTTTCTTTTGTGGTGGGAATGTTTTTCAATTTCATTTATATAAATGTTTAATAATTAGAAAGCTCCAATAATCTAAATGAATGCTAATGTAAAAAAAAAACTTTCTGATATTTATTGACAAAACAGTTTTGATACATTACGTACATGTTTGACATTTTTCCAGAATTTTTTTATTTCCCTGTTGTATTCCCTTGCCTCCAACACGAAAACCCTGATAAGTGAAGCCATTTTCTGTTGTGCATTTTCATTTGAAATAAACAAACTACATCTGATTGTAACGATTAATTTAATTGCTGATCAAGTTCAAGGTCAATTCAATGCGGTCTAAATGTCAACAGCTAAGCGTATACATCATCTGAGTAGGGGCGGAACGTTGCATTGTTTTATCGATATTATTGGATAATACACGTCATTCGTATACTTACGTTTATTTGCATAAACTAAAACGGTTTGGCAAATAGAGTTTTTCACACATTTATATATTGTGTTTTGATTGTTGACACTTGTGACATTACAAGGTGGTGTCCTCTAAAAACACCATTACTTGACAGGTAAAGTGGTCGTTTAATGAAAAGATTGATCTCAATTAGCTGACTAATTAGTGGTCGCTGGTCGCTTTGAGCAAAAGTCGCTTAATACATTAAAGATACAGAGAGAAAATGAACAGGTGGAATTGAAAGTGGCCGCATAAGACAAAAGTCGCTTAATAAACATGGTCGCATGAGCAAGTTAGACTGTATTTCACAGAAATGATCACCATATTAAGACAACGTGTCACGCGCAACGTTTGGGTTGTTTTTACACTTTGAACTTTGTCTGTGACAGAGCTGACACTACAAGAGGTATACCTTCCTGTGTCCAAAACCTATTCGGGGAGCATCACCCGGTTCAACCGGCTCTAGTTTATTTACTTCCTACAGAATTAATTTAAGTTAAATTGTTTAGGAAGGTATAGGCTTATATGCACATTCCTTGAGCAGGCCAGTTGTTAAAGTTTCTTGCTGAAGTAAACAATGGCTAAACTCTGTTGGGCCTGAATCAACACAGCTAGCGATCCTTAGCTTCTAGTCTTTTTTATACAGGCACAAGTTCTAAAGTGTCCTTTATCATCACCGGTGACCTTGATGAAACAGCAGCTCGAGCTGTAGAGGATGATCAGCGAATCATTCTTGGCCGCAGCAGCGTGGATTCATTTGTAATGGCTGTACCAAGACCTCTTGGTAATTTGACCCATCTTAGGTATTATATTTACATCATTCTTTGTTTACACATACATTGTATGGTAAAAAAGAAACAACATATTTTGCATACTTACTGGTTAACCATTACTATGCTAAATTTTTATTATGAACCTAATCTACTGTGGATTTGGAGCATTCTATCTTGTCAATAGGGTTATTGTAAGAGTATTTTAATCTGGAACTTAGATTTAACTCAGTGGATTTTGCTTAGGTAAGAACACCATGATTCACATGTGATCCATTCTAACCTCTGGTAATATCCATGAGAGTCAAATATCTTATACTTGTGCTTTATCAAGAAACTCTTTCAATGGTATCATATACAAATGTACCTCCTTAAATTGAAACTGTATATATAGATTTAACCTAACATCATGCCATTACTTCTGTCTGGTTGGTAATTGTGCATGTTATACTAGTAGTATAAAAATGTCAGAGTATTTCTTTACAGAAGTAAAATATCATAGTATTACATAACAGTAGTGAAATATCATAGTATTACATTATAGAAGTGAAATATCATAGTATTACATTACAGTAGTGAAATATAGTATTACATTACAGTAGTGAAATATCATAGTATTACATTACAGTAGTGAAATATAGTATTACAGTAGTGAAATATCATAGTATTACAGTACAGTAGTGAAATATCATAGTATTGTATTACAGTAGTGAAAAATCATAGTATTACATTACAGTAGTGAAATAACATAGTACTACATTACAATAGTGAAATATCATAGCATTACATTACAATAGTGAAATATCATAGTATTACATTACAGTAGTGAAATATCATAATATTGTATTACAATAGTGAAATATCATAGTATTACATTACAATAGGGAAATATCATAGTATTACATTACAGTAGTGAAATATCATAATATTGTATTACAGTAGTGAAAAATCATAGTATTACATTAAAGTAGTGAAATAACATAGTACTACATTACAATAGTGAAATATCATAGCATTACATTAAAATAGTGAAATATCATAGTATTACATTACAGTAGTGAAATATCATAATATTGTATTACAATAGTGAAATATCATAGTATTACATTACAATAGGGAAATATCATAATATTGTATTACAATAGTGAAATATCATAAAATTGTATTACAATAGTGAAATATCATAGTATTACATTACAATAGTGAAATATCATAATATTGTATTACAATAGTGAAATATCATAGTATTACATTACAATATTGAAATATCATAGTATTACATTACAATAGGGAAATATTATAGTATTACATTACAATAGGGAAATATCATAATATTGTATTACAATAGTGAAATATCATAGTATTACATTACAATAGTGAAATATCATAGTATAACATTACAATAGTGAAATATCATAGTATTACATTACAATAGGGAAATATCATAGTATTACATTACAGTAGTGAAATATCATAAAATTGTATTACAGTAGTGAAATATCATAGTATTACATTACAATAGTGAAATATCATAATATTGTATTACAATAGTGAAATATCATAGTATTACATAACAATATTGAAATATCATAGTATTACATTACAATAGGGAAATATCATAGTATTACATTACAATAGGGAAATATCATAGTATTACATTACAGTAGGGAAATATCATAATATTGTATTACAATAGTGAAATATCATAGTATTACATTACAATAGTGAAATATCATAGTATAACATTACAATAGTGAAATATCATAGTATTACATTACAATAGGGAAATATCATAGTATTACATTACAGTAGTGAAATATCATATTGTATTACAATAGTGAAATATCATAGTATTACATTATAGTAGTGAAATATCATAGTATTACAGTAGAGTAGTGAAATATCATAGTGTTGCATTACAGTAGTAAAATATCAAGGTGTTACATTACAGTAGTGAAATGTCAGAGTTTTTCATTACAGTAGTGAAATATCATAGTATTGCATTACAATTGTAAAATATCAAAGTATTACATTACAGTAGATAAATATCATAGTACTGCATTACAGTAGTGAAATATCATAGTATTGCATTACAGTAGTGAAATATCAAAGTATTATATAACAGAAAAGTTGGAGAGTTGCCATATTAAAGTAAAGGTGTGACTTGAAAACTCAATCCCCTATTCCCTTTTAACCCCCCCCCGTTAAAAAGAAAAAATGTTATATATGTAATTAGTTTTTTTTTTTTTAAATAAATCTGATAAAAAGGGGAGGGCCCCATCGGGTATTTCAGTAGATTATGGTACGAATATGCAGTCTGAACAATTTATTTTTTTGTGAAGAGGGCTCCTCTGGCGTGATGATGGATGGTAATGTTTTTTTTCAGTTTTTTTTACAATTAAAAATGAAAAAAATCTGGTTAATTTTTAGTTTTTTATGTTTTTTTTTTTAAAGTGAAATTTTTGGGCTAAAACTAGTTGTTTGAGTGATTTTAAAAATTGAAGTTATTATTAATCATTTTGCTTTTTTGCAATAAGGGCATAAAAAAAAATGAAATTAATTTTTTGTCCATATTATTTATGCCATGTCGGGTAAAAAGAATAATGCAAAAATCTTGTTTTGGACATATTTAATTAATGACATCAGATAGTTTTGTGTATGGCAAAGAGTCCCTAATGGGCTGAACTCACTGTGTTTCTATAAAGTAACCAAATATTTGTGTTATCTAAACATGTGACATTGTTATTACTTAGATATTTTATTAGCTCACCAGAGCCAAAGGCTCAGGGTGAGCTATTAGTATCAAAGGGGGACGTCCGTCGTCCGTCGTCATGCGTCAACAATCGTCTTCTTCTCTGAAACCATAGGGCAGATTTACTTCAAATTTTGTCTGTAGCATCCTTGTGACAGTCACACTGGAATTTGCTCATGTCATTCCAATTGGTCCCTTTTAGGGGTCAGCAGAGCTAAAAATAGAAAAACCTTTAAACATCTTCTTCTATAGAACTAATTGATGGATGATCACCAAACTTTGTCTGTAGCATTCTTGGGTAGTCTTTTATCAAGTTTGCTCATATTAATTTGATTGGCCCCTTTTAGGGGTCTCTAGGGCTAAAAATAGAAAAACCTTTAAACATCTTCTTCTACAGAAGTAATGGATGGATGATCACCAAACTTTGTCTGTAACATTCTTGGGTAGTCTTTTATCAAGTTTGCTCATATGAATTTGATTGGCCCCTTTTAGGGGCCGCTAAAGCTAAAAATAGAAATACCATTAAATGTCTATATCTAGAGAACTAATGGATGGATGATCACCAAACTTTGTCGGTAGCATTCTCGGGTAGTGTTTTATCAAGTTTGCTCATATTATTTTGATTGGCCCCTTTTAGGGGCCACTAGAGCTAAAAATAGAAATACAGTTAAATGTCTATTTCTAGAGAAATAATTGATGGATGATCACCAAACTTTGTCTGTAGCATTCTTGGGTAGTCTTTTATCAAGTTTGCTAATATTATTTTGATTATACCCTTTTAGGGGCCGCATTAAAGCTAAAAATAGAAATACCTTCAAATGTCTATTTCTACAGAACTAATTGATGGATGATCACCAAATTTTGTCTGCAGCATTTTTGGGAAGTCTTTGATCAAGTTTGCTCATATTAATTTGATTGGCCCCTTTTAGGGGTCTCTGTAGCTAAAAATAGAAAAATCTTTAAACATCTTCTTCTACAGAACTTATTGATGGATGATCACCAAACTTTGTCTGTAGCATTCTTGGGTAGTCTTTAATCAAGTTTGGTCATATGAATTTGATTGGCCCCTTTTAGGGGCCGCTTAAGCTAAAAATAGAAATACAGTGAAATGTCTATTTGTACAGAACTAATGGATGGATGATCACCAAACTTTGTCTGTAGCATTGTTGGGTAGTCTTTTATCAAGTTTGCTCATATTATTTTGATTGGCCCCTTTTAGGGGTCGCTAAAATTAAAAATAGATAAACGTTTATTGCTACAGAACTAATTGATGGTTGATCACCAAACTTTGTCTGTAGCCATTTTGGGTAATCTTTTATCAAGTTTGCTCACATTAATTTGATTGGCCCCTTTTAGGGGCCGCTAAAGCTAAAAATAGAAAAACCTTGAAACATCTTCTGCTTCAGTACCAATTGATGGATGATCACCAAACTTTGTCTGTAGCATTCTTGGGTACTCTTTTATCAAGTTTGCTTATATCAATTTGATTAGCCCCTATTAGGGGCCACTAAAGCTAAAAATAGAAAAAAACCTTTGAACATCATTTCCTACTGAAATAATTGATAGATTATCACCAAATTTTGTAGCATTCTTAGGTAGTCTTTTATCAAGTTTGCTCATATTAATTTGATTAGCCCCGTTTAAGCTAAAAGTTTAAATGCCCCAGGTCATGGCATTTCTTCAGATTATTTTTTAAACATATTCTATGCTCAGATTTAATATTAGAATATATTGACATTCCAATACTGAAAAGCAGTTGTTTCTGGTGAGCGACTCAGGGCCATCATGGCCCTCTTGTTTACATACCATTCTAGATATCTAAGAAGTAAATATTATATATATTTTGAGATATTTTATATATTCAGATTGACCGTGTCATTCCTATTGCTGGAAAGGCTGAGCTTACAAACTTCAGCTTCTTGTTCTGGTCAAAAGCCAAAACCAACTTAACAGACGGTCATTTATGGTTCAGTATATTCCAACGCCCTGCGAAGAGTAATTTCACCTGTGTGCAACGCCTCACTTGTTGTCTTTCACTGATCTTCTGTTCTATGTGCGCAAGTATTGTTTACGAACTCAAGTAATCTCTGAACAAGTTGGGGTTGGTCCGGGTTGCGATAATTTTTGGGAGTGTATTTTGTATCTGGCGTGCTGACATTTCCTAAAAATTATCCTGTCAAAATGATATTGTTATCTTCCCCCCCCAAAAAATTTTCCAAAAGGGAAAAATCCGAAAAAAGCCCCTGAATGATAAAGGAAAAAAAAGGGAAGGTGGGAAAAAAGAAATAAAAAAAACCAGAAATTTCGATGAAAAAGCGGGGAAAGACAGGGAAAATATTTTGAACGGGGAAGCCAAAATTTTTTTAAAACCCGGAAAGTGAAAAGGAAATTTTTTAAAGTTCAAAAACCAATAGAAAAAAGACCTTAAGGTGAATAAAAATAAATCAATTTTTTAAAATTTGAAATTGGGGCTTTCAAAAGGGAAAATGGAGAGTTTGTTTTTTGGGTTTAAAAAGAAGAAATAATAAAAGGTTTGTCCGAGTTTTAATTAAAAGCATTAAAAATAAACTGTTAAATTATTATAAAAAATCAAAAAAAAAAATAAAATTTCTTATGGAAAAGCCTTGTGTTTAGATTTTAAAAATAAAATGTTTTTTTTTTTCTTTAAAATGGCATTAAAATTATTTTTTAGTCTCCTATATTAATTAACAGCAATATAGGCGCGTCACGCAAAACAAATAATGGGGAGCGACCCGCATGGATCCAGACCCGCCCCGTTTTGCCTGTTGATCAAAATCCCTGCTGTTGCTATCAGTTTTTTTATTGATTGGTTTTTAAAAAACGCATGTCCTGATCAGATTGGCGGATGCGCGGTTTGGGCTGGATTTTGTCGCAAACCTTATGTTGGGTTTTTTTGACGGGCTCAATGATTCAAAGTGTTTTTATATGATTCCCCAATATTTAATCGATGTGCATTAATGAATATTATGTGGTGAATTTAATATTTCAGTAATTTATCAATAATTATTCAAATTTTTATTTAGATTGCATTTTTTTATTATACGTGCATTTTGAAAATTTTTATGTGGTCTCATTTTAAATCAATTTAAATTTTTTTTGTCAATCTTTATTAACGTGTGTTTTTTGTTATAGCCCCCTGCTTTAAGAAATGCAAAATCATTATTGTGTCTTCTGTTTTATGATGGGGTTAAATTTTAAGGGTTATATTACTATGCAGTTTTGGCACAGCGAAAACTCAAAGTAATGTTCTTTATTGTTATGAACTCTATGTAAAGACAATTCTAATATTAGTGTTTTTTTGTCTAATAGAATGGTTTACATAATAATTTAATTTTTCACTTCAATTGAAAAATGACACCCTTTTGGACATTTGACAAATATATTGTTTTATTATGCTCTAAATTAAAAAAGGTTTCCCAAAAAATTTTATTAATCAAAGTTATAAAAATTGTTTTAAGGACTGTTTCTCATTATTATTAGTATCTATTAAAGACGATTTTTACTACTTTTTAATGTTGTTTTTATTATTAAGAATTTTTCCACATAAATATTTGTAAATTCAACCCTATAATGAAAGATGAATTTATATTAAGGAAAAATTCAATATTTTGTTAAGTTGACCTATAAAGAATGGTTTACATAATTATGAAAAATGCACATTAAATGATAGATTTACATATATAAGGCGCGGTTAAACAATAAAGTTGCTCTTTTTTTAAAATTATTCCCCCAAAATTTTTTTATTAAATATTTGCAGATGTTTAAAAAAGGACAATTGAATTCATTATTGTTATTTTGACTTATAAAGGATGGCTTAAATTATTCAAAAAAGACAAAGTGTAATGATAGATTGCATATAAAAAGACCAAAACGTTGACTACATATAAGGATGGATCCAAATAATATATTAATGAGTTCAATTGTATAAAAAAGGTTGACTCTAATTTTTCTATATGGAATAAACCGTTTAGGTTTATAATAAAAACAGTCAAGGCTTTCCATTATTTCCATTCTATTGTAATAAAAAAAAGTTTAAAAAAATTTTTAAAATACTTTGCGTTTTTTTTTTATTTGGTTTTTTGTTTTTGAAATTAATTTTACTGCGCATTTGTTTCTATGTTGTGATTTTTATAAAAAATGTTTGATTGCCCATCTTTTTTTAGGAGGTATGTAAGCAAGTTAAATTTGTGTTTAATCTGTTTGATTTATGCTGTCTGGATGGTTTTTAAAAAAAAAAATAATGACTTGAATAATATCATGTACATGTAGATCTATTTATAGTTAATAGTACATGAATGTGCTTTTCGGATGGTTTACATCGCTCAAGTTTATTGTGTAAAGTAGAATTCTCACACCATTTTGTTTGACATATGACATAGGCTAGTTGATGATTATACATACAGAAACGGAGTTTCCTATTTCTTCAATCAAAAATGTCTGTGTATTTTCACTGGAGAACTTAAAGGTAGATAATAAAGATTTACATCACATTTATTCAATACTAACATTGTCAAAAAATAGAGCCTGTTTGTAAAAACAACCTTGCAAAGACTATCATCTGTTGTTAATGGTAATACCATTTACCAAGTAGCTTCACCTCCTTTCACCAATGCAAGCTTGTCTAATAGTTTACCACCTTACACCAATGCAAGCTTGTCTAATAGTTTACCACCTTACACCAATGCAAGCTTGTCTAATAGTTTACCACCTTACACCAATGCAAGCTTGTCTAATAGTTTACCACCTTACACCAATGCAAGCTTGTCTAATAGTTTACCACCTTACACCAATGCAAGCTTGTCTAATAGTTTACCACCTTACACCAATGCAAGCTTGTCTAATAGTTTACCACCTGACACCAATGCAAGCTTGTCTAATAGTTTACCAGCTTACACCAATGCAAGCTTGTCTAATAGTTTACCACCTGACACCAATGCAAGCTTGTCTAATAGTTTACCAGCTTACACTAATGCAAGCTTGTCTAATAGCTTTCACCTTACACCAATGCAAGCTTGTCTAATAGTTTACCAAAGCTTACACCAATGCAAGCTTGTCTAATAGTTTATCACCTTACACCAATGCAAGCTTGTCTAATAGTTTACCACCTTACACCAATGCAAGCTTGTCTAATAGTTTACCACCTTACACCAATGCAAGCTTGTCTAATAGTTTACCACCTTACACCAATGCAAAGCTTGTCTAATAGTTTTACCACCTTACACCAATGCAAGCTTGTCTAATAGTTTACCACCTGACACCAATGCAATTTCTAATAATTTTCCACCCACCCAATGCAAGGCTTGTCCCCAATAGTTTTTATCAACCTTACACCATTTAATTGTTTTTTAAGATTTTAACTTTTTTTTGGGGAAAAAAAAAGGGAAACTTGGGTTTAATTGGGTTTTTACTTGGGAAAATGGCAGGTGTTTTTTTTCATGTCTTTTCGGGAAAAAAATTTTGGGGCAATTTTTTTTTAAAGTTTTTTCCCCTTACCCTCGGTTTGTTTTGGTTTTTTTAGTCTTTAAAAGCCAAATTTTTAAAAAATTTAAATTAGAGATTTTTAGGGCTATTAGTTTACCCCTTTTGAAAAAACCCCCAAAAATTTTCCTTTTCAAAATTTTTTCTTCCCAAAAGTTTAACCTGCCCCCAAGCTTTTTGTCTAATTTTAAAATTTTTTTTTTTAAAAAAAAAAAAAATGGGGAAAAAAAATTTCTTTACTTTAGATTTGCCCAAGAACCCTGCAATGTTTAAAAAATTTGAAAACTTTTTTTTAATTTTTGACCCTTTTGGTGTTTTCCTTTTTTTTCGTATAGCTTTTCCCCTTTTTTCCTTTTGAAGTTGGGGGAAAGGTTTACCCCTTAAACACCGGGGGGGGGCTAAACTTATAAAGGTTCCTTTTTTACTTACTTATGCGGGGCAGAAAGAAAACCCCTTACACCAATCAAGTGGGTAATGGTTTTACCCCATTCCCAAAGTTTTTTTGTTTATTTTTGCAAAAGGTGTTTCAAATTTGATTGCGGGGTTTTAGTTTTTTAAAATGTTGAACTTTTGTAATTTTTTGTTTTACCTTATGCAGTTTGGGGTTAAACTTTAAAAAAGGGGTTTCCTGGTTTCCCAAGCTTAACTTTTACAAACAATTAACGTTAAAATTTTTTTCCCTTTTTAAAAAACCAAAAGAAAATTTTATAAATTTTGTTTTTTTATTTTATTTTTGTTTTTTAGGAAAAAAGGAAAACCCCGGTTTTCACATTATTGGTTTTAAGGGGGAAAGGGAGTTTGCTTAAAAAGGTTTTTGGTTGCCTGAAATTTTAAATTTGTGTTTAAAATTTTAGGTTTTAATTCGGGAAAAAACCAAAAAGTGGTTTTTTTGCATTTAACCCCCCGCTTTGAATTAATCTTTTTTCACAAGCTTTTTTAAAAAGTTTTAAAAATTAAAAGGATTTTGGTTTTTTTTTGTAATTTTTTTTTAATTTATTTAAAATTTTATTGATTTTCTTTTTTTTGTTTTTAGGGCCCCTTTTTTTCTTGAATCCCATTTTTTCCCAAGGGGGCCCAACCCCTTTTTTCCCCCCCTTTAATTTTTTGCTTTTGGAAAAAAAATTTTTTTTTGGGGTTTAAAAATGGTTTGAAAAAAAATTTTTGCTTTATGGGGTTTTAAGCCAACTCATTGAAAAATGGGGTTTATTTCCCTTCCCAAAATTGTTTTTTTTTTTAAATTTTTGTTTCCCTAAAGGGTTTTAAAAAAAGGGAAAGAAAAATTTTTTGTACAAAAAAAAACTTTACACTTCTCTTTTAAGGTTTTTTTTTGTCCCAACCAAGAATAATTCAATAGCTGTTATAAAATTTTTAAAAACCGTTTTGTAAAATTTAATGAATTTTAAATTTTGATTTTGGGTGGTTTTTTTTGTTCCAAATTAAGTTTATATTTTTTGCTTATTTCTTAAAGAAAAAAATAAAGGGGGGTAAAGAAACCTTTTTTTTTTTTTTAGCCCTTTTAAATTTGACCGAAAAAATTTTTTTGTTTTAATTATAATTTTTTTTAATCCCAAAAATTTTAAAAAATTCCCGGAAAATTGACGGGGGGGGGCCCTTTACAACCTCTCGGGAAATTTGCTCTTTGGTTTAAATACAAAGTATTTATCTATTATAGAATGGTCATGATAAGAATGTGTTTTTGTTGTGCTAAGAAATATATTTAGCTCTTAATAGATTTTACTAAAGCCACATCACTGAATCAGAAATCATGTGGGATTATTAGCCGGTCACTTGCGCAGAAATTGGTTATTACTGTTTAATCATCCAGGAAAGCCCGTAAAGGTGGATCTACCTCCCAAGGGTTGACCAAAAACATGTGTTAAAATTGGCATTAAAATCTAGAAAAATGTACAAAAAAACTAAACTGGATCTTAATTGGAGTTCCCACACCTATGAACCGGACCTACCTTGCAAGGTCCTTGTCAAGATTATTTTTATGATAACCCTGAAGCTGATACAATGTGATTAATAGTAATAACGTAATATTTGACATATTAAAGATGTCGAGATATGAAGATTTTTGGAACTGGACAGGAAATGTACTTGTGAATGGACTATATAATCGAGAGTTTTACAATGGTGAAATATACACTGAATCTCTGATTGTGGATAGACAGTCGTTGTTGGTAGGCGGCGCTAGACTTCGACAAGTGCGAATTCAGTCTCGTACGTATCACTCTTTTGTCATCATATTAGATAACAAGTCTAAATTGTATCATTTAAAATAAGGGCGGCCATTAAATGAATCACATTTAATGATTTTTTTAATCAGCTTTATAGACATTTTGCAACCAGAACAATTCTTATGTATACCATAACTTATACATTTTGATATAATGTCTTAAGGTATTTAAGATTATTGTAATAGATAACATGATACTTGATATTTTTCTTTCATGATATCATCATATCTTATACCATAACAAACATTGTCCTGAAAACAAATACTTGTACATGTATTTGTGCTCATGGTAACAGGTCACTGACCAATGAAACCCATAATTCTATTATGAGTTTTTACTGAATTATTCCCCTCTGAGCTGTGCCTCTTCTTTTTACTCCTGTCACTGATTCCATTTGACATTTTTACGGTATTCTAATTCTTCTAACTTGTACTTAAGAAATCATAATGTTAAAATACTTGACTCTCGCTATTTCAGATTTATGTGATGCACCGATGAACTATCTTATGTATCATTGTGAGAAGGGCTATTCTGTATTGAGAGAGGACCAAGATAACTATTTACCTGGCTGGGAACCAGTAGATCTTACAAGTAAGTATTCATAAATCTAGGTCATAGGTCAAAACATCAAAAGGTCAATATGAAATACATTTTCTGTACTATATTCTTCTGTACTTTTTGTTTAATTATGTTATATATATGGAAACCTTGACAAATAGGCTATGTTTCATGTGAAATACATGTACATACATTTAATTGTAATAATGAAAATGAAAGACGTACTTGAAGGTTGATAATTAGAAGCATAACTTATTTATCATCGTTCATTTTCTGCTCACTAGAGGGCATTTGTATAGATGAGGCAGTCCTTTGTTGTAACTGGAATTTTCTTCTAAAGTGCTAGGTCAGTTGTGATTACGATTTTGACACAGACCCATATCATGCTAAATATAATAAACTGACTTTGCCCATCTTTCAATCTAAATAAAGCTACTGAATGATTTTAAAGAAAATTTCAAAACATGTATGAATAGCCAACTGTACAGATCCTGATCATATGGCATTGTAGTGCCGGCTGATCTTGGTCTGCACTGTTCACATTGTTACATTTCGTATCATGCAGGGAATAGGTTAATAATTTTTTTTTTTTCATTTCTAGAGTGGTCACAAGTTCCAAATACATACTATACATACAGAGGTTGGGATGAACTAGATGGCTACCCCTATGTGGGACAGTTTGGTACATATGGTGGAGGTGGATATGTAGCTGAGCTTGGTGAGTACATGTATCGTAAATAGTATATATCATATGAGCCGCGTCAAGACAAAACCAACATATTGCGTTTGCGACCAGCAAAGATCCAGACCAACCTGCGCATCCGCGCAGTCTGATCAGGATCCATACTGTTCGCCATCAGTTTCTATACTTGTAATAGAGTTGATAAGCGCACAGAATGGATCCTGATCAGTCTGCGCGGATGCGCAGGCTGTTCTGGATCCATGCTGGTCGCAAACGCACTATGTTGGTTTTGTCGTGACACGGCTCATATTATGTTTATATAATAATACATAAACATGTATGTACAAGATTACATATCTTGAAATGCAAGTAACCTTTCATTTTTTGGTTAGACTTAAAGCTAGTTTGTAACATTTTTTTTTTGTTATATATGAACTATGGAAACTGATCATTTCGGAAAAAATAATTATCAGCTTTATATAGAATATTTTTGCAAGTAAATAGGGTCATATATAGCAAGAAGTTGTTAAATTCAGTGAAGTCCCTATGACAATGTTGACTGTTGACTATCTGAATATCTTCCATAGGTACTGATAAATCTACAGCAGAAGGTGTTCTACAATTCCTACAGAATACGAGCTGGATTAACTCGAATACCCGAGCCATTATTGTCGAGTTTAATTTGTACAACCCAAATTTGAATCTTTGGGGCGTCTGCATGTACCTGATGGAGTTTATTCAAACTGGAGGTTTATAAACATTTAATATATTTGTATTTGAAAATAAAAATTCTTTTTTGATTTCAAATAGCATATTCTATCCATATTTCCTACAAGGTTACACATTTAAATGATTGACAAAATGTATCTGTGGTTGTGTGGTTAAGGCCATTGACTTTTAACCACTTGCCCCTCAATGATGTGGGTTCAAATCGTGACAGGGACTTTGGATTCTTTCATGTGATGAAGCTATCCAATTTGCTTACGGAAAGCTGGTGGTTCTACTTTGGTGCCTGACCGTGCCTAAAATAATGCACAGAAGTGCACCTGAGGTCTAACTCCACCAGTAAAGCTGGAAAGTCACCATAATACCTACACATTTTTGGTGCCACATTAAACCAAACAAAAAAAAATGTGTCTTTAATTGCTTGGATGGTTAGAAAATATAGTATCAAACTAGAACTGAGGAAATACTTAGGGTCACCTGTGGATACATGTTTTACCACTACAACTGGGCTATTATTTCAAAAATACAATTTTGTTCACATTCTCAATTTTATTTTATAGCAATACTGGAAATTGTTGTGTTCAATGCAATATGGGAAACTTGCCTATGTATAGAAAATAAATATTTTAATTTGTAGGATTGGAGATGAGTCCCAAGTGGCATATATTACGTTTAGATCGCTATATTGGGCCATTCATGTATTTTGTTATGGCAATGGAATTTATAACAATAATGTTTGTAATATACTTCACTGTGAGAGAGATCAGGCAAATGAGAGCCAAAAGACTTCAATATTTCAAGGTGGTACATTATTCTATTCTGTGCTGTGAAATATGTGATAAAAAATGTAATTCTTGAATTGATTGACCGTGTACAAGTTATGCAGTTCTCAAGTCAAGTTTTAGACATTAACTTTGATAAATCATAACAAGGACAACACACTTTCCAGATTTTTGTCGTTATTGAAATGCTATCAGCATAGGGTTGTATTTTAATGCATAAACATTTTTTATACATAAAAGCATGGTTCTATTCTGGTTGCATTAACAAGTTATAATTTCTTGTAATATTCATAAGACTCCAACTTGTTATTTTTACAGGAGTTTTGGAACTGGTGGGAACTTGGATGTTTGGCACTGCTGTATGCAATTATTATACTATTTATATACAGAACTGTTATAAACACTAGCAAGATGAATGATGTTAGTGACAACACTGATGCCTTCACAAATCTTCACTATGCTGTGCTTCTTGATGAGGTATTTATCCATCATTTTAAATCTACATATCGAGGGCTTAGTGCGAAATGGTTGTAACCCATATGACATAAAGATGGAGTTACAACTCTTTCATGCCAAGCGGTCGATATGGATACTGCAAGTAACTGCTAAAAAACCTTTTATAATTGTTACCCTTTGCTTTTTCTTTAAGCAAAACCCATTTTTTTAAGGACTTATGCAAAGCAACTTTGAGTCATGCCAGATGAGTAATTCCTGGATTTCTTATCTATAATCGCACAAGTGTGAATTGAGAAAGGCAATAGAGAATCTCACCACAGGTGGGTTTCGAACCAATGATCTCCACCCCTACACCACCCTCCCTCCACTACCATATCAAAGTCATAAAACCAAGCAGCTAAAAATTAAGAGTCTTGTCAGTCTGCCTGAAAGCACAGAGAATGTGCCTTTACTCTACAGTTCTACACTGGTAGTGTAGGCAAGAAAATTTTGCCACTCAAATTTAAACGGTTGCTTGAAATACTACATTTCCATACCCATATTACATGTATTTATTTCCCTTACATTTTTAATGTGCAAAATTGAGTGTCCAGCTTGATATCTAATGATTTTTTGTAGTTAGGCAGCTGATAAATATCCTATTTTATTGTTTGCTTTTTTATTTTGTCATTTTATATTGTACAAATAGAATTTTTAATTGCATTATGAGGCAGAAAATTATCTGTATCTAGTATTATGGATTATTATGCCCCCACTTAAGACGTGGAGAAGTAGCATAGATATGCCTTTTGTCATGCTGTCAGTGCATAGACTGACATTACAATGGAATACAGGGAACACATTTCTAGTTCTAATTATGCCCCCACTTCAAAGAAGAGGGGGTATATTGCTTTGCATTTGTCTGTCTGTCGGTCAGTAGACCAATTGGTTTCCGAGTGATAACTAAAGAACGTTTAAGCCTAGGAACTTCAAACTTGGTATGATGATTGGTCATGACCAGTAGATGACCCCTATTGATTTTGGGGTCAAGGGGTCAAAGTTCAAGGTCACATTGGCCTTGTAAGTAAAAACAGTTTCCGATCAATAACAAAAGAACGCTTAGGCCTAGGAACTTCAAACTTGGTATGATGATTGGTCATGACCAGCAGATGACCCCAATTGATTTTGGGGTCAAGGGATCAAAGGTCAAGGTCACATTGACCTTGAAGGTAAAAACGGTTTCCGATCAATAACTAGAGAACGCTTAGGCCTAGGAACTTCATACTTTATATGATGATTGGTCATGACCAGCAGATGACCCCTATTGATTTTGGGGTCAAGGGGTCAAAGGTCAAGGTCACATTGACCTTGTAGGTTTACACGGTTTCCGATAAATAACTAGAGAATGCTTAGGCCTAGGAACTTCATACTTGGTATGATGATTGGTCATGACAAGCAGATGACCCCTATAGATTTTGGGTCAAGGGGTCAAAGGTCAAGGTCACATTGACCTTGTAGGTAAAAACGGTTTCCGATCAATAACTAGAGAAAGCTTAGGCCTAGGAACTTCAAACTTGGTATGATGATTGGTCATGACCAGCAGATGGCCCCTTTTGATTTTGGGGTCAAGGAGACAAACGATCTTGTATGTAAAAATGGTTTCGGATCAATATTTTAAGAACGCTTAGGCCTAGGAACTTCAAACTTGGTATGATGATTGGTCATGACCAGTAGATGACCCCTATTTATTTTGGGGTCAAAGGTCAAGGTCACATTGACCTTGTAGGTAAAAACAGTTTCTGATCAATAACTAAAGAACTCTTAGGCTTAGGAACTTCAATCATGGTATGATGATTGTTCATGACTAGCAAATGACCCCTATTGATTTTGGGGTCAAAGGTCAAGGTCACATTGACCTTGGAGATAAAAACGGTTTCCGATCAATCACTAAAGTACGTTTAGGCCTAGGAAATTCAAACTTGCTCTTGACCAGTAGATGACCCCTTTTGATTTTGGGGGTCAAAGGGTCAAAGGTCAAGGTCATATTTATCTTGTTGGTAAAAACGGTTTCCGATCATTAAGTTGACAACCCATGAGCTGTTGGCCCTCAAATTTTGTAGGTGCATTGGGTTTGGCAAGTAGATGACCCCTATTGATTTTGGGGTCAAGGGGTCGTCGGTATCATATTGACTTTGTACTTAAAGATGGTTTCTGACCAATAACTCAACAACTCAAGTTGCCTTGGTTGATATTTTTATATAAAACTAAAAATGCTTTTCGTATACACATTTGAAGGTCTTATGTAATATAACAACTGGGCTGTCATTAATGAGGCCTACATGATTCATAAAATTTATGCATATATTATTTGGTAAAATTTGTTACTGAAATTGCTGCTATGCGGTCATAATAATTATTACCTTGTGACTAGTCATGACCAGTAGATAACCCTTATTAATCTTTTGTTCACTGGGTCAGAAGTCATGCATAATAACCTGATCACATGACTAATTGGCTGCCGATAGGGGGCATACATGTTTTACAAACATATCTTGTTATAATTGTTTTATCATTCCAGTTATGTGGATATATGATAGCTTTTCTGGTGTATATGTACACAATCAGATTTATCCGTCTGCTGAGATTCAACCGGAAAATTTCAGTACTTGGTGACACCCTGATGCATGTTGGGAAGCCTATAGTCAATTTCATGATTGTGTTTATAGTCGCATTCTGTGCCTTTGCAATGACAGCATACATATTCTTCGGCAGAAATCTACGAACATTTAGAAACTTTGTGACTACCTTGGAAACACTCATCTCAATGATGTTGAGTATGTAATATTTTTGTTAACATGCTTTAATCATTAGCCTGCTGCATATCTTAAATGGACTTGTCCAGCTTCCATTTTTGGAACTGTCCATTATCAATTGTGGGGATACCAAGCTGAAAATTCAAAGTTCAGGCAACAGATACCAAGTGGTTAATGTGTTGGACAAGTAATCATAGAATCTCTAGCTGTGTGGGTTCACGACCTGTCAGGGACAAGCTGTTGTTTCCTTGAGCAAGAAACTTTACACTGATTGCTCAGTACTGGTTGGTTCCAGGAATGGATCCAAGAGTGTGTCTATAAGCTTTATAGCTTCCTACACAATCAAATTATAGTTAATTCTGTATAAACTACAATATTAGGAACTGTGCTACATGTCAAGTGAACAATAATATAATCTAGTCATTGTGCAGGCTGGACGGCTCTATACTGGTGCCAGGTGGTGTAGACAAGATCACTAATACTGTTAGCGGTCAATATCTATATATATCGATATATGTTTAAAAATTAATGAAATGTTTGATTAAATTAGTAAAACAGTTGTTCTTTTTAGCTGCAATTATTCATTCGGGATATGAAATTTAAAATGTCCTTTCACCTCTTTTTAAAAAAACATTGGTACGGTTATGCAATCTTAAATTTCTTTCACTTGTGTCATTACAGATAAGTTTGATTATGCTTCAATGATGGCCGAGACAAAGGTGGTCGGCCCAGTGATGTTCGGATTTTTCTGTCTCGTCTTCAACATTATCCTGATCAACTTCTTTATAACCGTCATTCTTGAGGGATTCACTGCCGTCAGATATGATAAAAACAAGCAGTCTAATGAATACGAGATCGTAGAATTTATCACAAGGCGTGTGAAGATGACCCTTGGTGTTGGGCAACTGAAAAAGAAAACAAAGTCTAAGGGTGTCACCAGTGATCCCAGGAAAAACCAATTTGTTTATGTTGAGAGTAAGTATTTATCAAAACGAAGGTCCTTTTAAAAAGATTTACAATAGAAAGTGTAACTTTAAGGTAATAACTTTTTTCTGTTTGGTTTTAATTCTTACAAATACGGAAAGGTCTTATTGGAACAGTCATGCAACTTTGGTTGCGACAGACTAGATGCCGCTCCAAGAAATATTTCTGATATAAGCTGGATTTACAGTAGGACAACCAAACCTTTTTACCCTCAGCTAAGTTTAAAAGCATCCTCAATTGAAAGATTCCAAAATCTCTGGTATGATATTATACGATTTTAAACCGCAGATTGGTGAAAATTCAATTTATCTTAAATTTGTCCATTTTCGTTCATAAAATGTATAAGATTATATATATTTTGTAAACATAAAATGAAAAATACTTGTAATTACTAAGCATCCATTTGTTACAGTAACAAATTCCTATAATTCTTTAAATTGTCTTTGGCAAATCAACTGTTATTATCTGGCAGCAAAAGGGTTATTGGGAAAAATAACATAAAAATATTAAAAGAAGATATCATTACCTCCCTTTGTTCATATAGACATAAAAATCCAAATTCCAACCTTGCTGTAACCTTTTTAGAGATGACAAAGATTAAATGTATTTGGTATTTTGATACAGGATTCCCTGGAATTACTAATGTTTCATTAAAGGCACCCCCCTCAGCCACAAGGGGCTTTCACAGATGTAAAATTTGTGACTTCAGTTAGGTTTATTGGGCTTGTTCTAAAACAAAATGGATGAAAATATTTGGTATTTATTTCAGAACTTACACCAGAAATGGAGAAGATTAATGAGCTGGATGGTAAAGTTGATATAATGATAAACAAGCTAGAGGATCTGACAGATGTGGCACAAGAACAGGAAGAACTCAAAGATGAAATTGAACTATGTAAACGTAGGAAGAAGATTGTCATTGGCTGATTATGAAATATTGTCATTGGCTGATAATGAAATATAGACATGGATTACACTAAATTATACATTTTAATACAATCTTTTTGTTTACTACTTTATTTATTTATTTTTCATTTGAAAGAAATAATGTACATTATGTTCTTTTTGTATATGGATTTTTTTTATTCATACATTAAATTTCTGTCCAGACCTTTTTAAGTCAGTTAAAAGTACAGTGTTCCTATAATCTAATTGCATTGATATACACAGGTAAAAAATCACAAAGAAACTCTTTGGAAAAAACTGTTTAATTAACTGTTTAAAAACTCAAAATAAAAAAGGAGCACATTTGACAGTGTAAGTTATAATATTAATTGTTAAATATTTGTTGGTTATATTTTAACAAGCTTAGATTGTAATTAAGACATGTTGAAAATTAATACATGTATATATATTTTTTTGCATACTAAATTTTGGCATACTGTATCTTTAATTTAAAAAAAAATGTTCTGTTTGCATTTTTTAATCATAACTCCCCCTTGCTGTGCTCAGTATTTATTAACTTCTTCATGATCTGGTCTCGTATGTTTGACATTTGACTTTCTTTACTACTAAATCGGTCAGTAAATCTTTTATGAAAACAAGGACTTGTTACAATACTTGAAATCTGTTGAAATATTCAAAAGTGAAATTTAATCTTAAGTATTGTTAACAAGAGATTTGGTTATTATGAAGTATCGAATAACACACATAGGTTGTAATTATTTTGTTTAAGTATCTGATAACAGTTAGAATTATATTTTACCTGATTTATTTTGCTCAGTTGTTCTTTTATTATTTCATATTATTTTGTATAATTTTTTTGACAGCAAAATTGCTTTTTTATGTATGGTCATTTTTATTTCAATAAATAGTTAAAGCATTCAACAAAAAATTGTCTTGAATATAATTTGGCATTAATTGTAATTTATATTATATAAAAGACACCGATCGGAAATACTTATACTTTTGGTAAACTATCCATTTCTTTAAAAAAATCCCATGTATATTGGTAAACATTTTATTGTCTATAAAATGTTATTTATAAATAATATGATGCGACGATTCTCAGCTATTTTTGGTTATATCTTGGCAATCAGTCCAAATAACCAGCTTTCCTGGTTAACAAGAAATTTCCTATTCCTTTGCAAAAATTATCATGGAGAAAATTTGCCTTGCCCCAGAATCAAACCAAGAGACCCTTAGATTACAAATCCAGTGCTTGCCTTCTTGAGATACACATCCATGTTATATGTTTCGTGTGTAAAGTGCCCTGAATTCTATTGAAGGTCAATAGCTTTTGTACAAAAAGTTCAATCTTGACCACTAGTTTGATGTAAATGTTCTTGCATCTAAATCAGATGTCTAATGGATATAGACCCTCAAAAGTAACCTTGCAGAAGAGAATATTATATATATATTTATAACATTACTATGATAGGACGTCTCAATGGAAATCTGGAGATAAGTAAACGCCAGTTATGCCAGAACTTATATCAGGCTAACACCACTATGGCTAAAGGACACACATGTAATATATAATGTTCATTTAAATAACGGAAACTGCCAATAAGACACTTCAGCGTCAAGTAAACATATTCTTATCAGTATAATTATTTCCTATTGCAGAAAAAGGGTGATAGCTAATGGTTTGGACTATTAATCCAGGAATTGCATGTAGATAGTGTGGGTTCAATACCTATCAGTTGTTTCCTTGTACAAGAATATTTACACTCATTGTTTTGTACTGGCTGGTTCCAGGAACGGGTTTAAAGTGTGTTTATAAGATTACACATTCCCACATGAACTTATATTCTTTTTGCATAACATCTGTTCAAATTTTTGGAACATTATTCCTACTGTCAATTTTTATACATATCCAAATCAATAAACATCTTCAAATTTCCAGACTGTGTTCAGTCACACCTCTAGTCTTACTCGAGTGTTGTCAAAGGCTTAACTTGTGTCCACTCACTCCTCTTACATGAGTGTTGTTAAATCATGCCTCTTACATGAGTGTTGTCAAAGGCTTGTGTCCAATCACTCCTCTTACATGAGTGTTGTTAAATCATGCCTCTTACATGAGTGTTGTCAAAGGCTTGTGTCCAGTCACTCCTCTTACATGAGTGTTGTTAAATCTTGCCTCTTACATGAGTGTTGTCAAAGGCTTGTGTCCAATCACTCCTCTTACATGAGTGTTGTCAAAGGCTTGTGTCCAATCACTCCTCTTACTTGAGCATTGTCAAAGGCTTGTGTCCAATCACTCCTCTTACTTGAGCATTGTCAAAGGCTTGTGTCCAATCACTCCTCTTACTTGAGCATTGTCACAGGCTTGTGTTCAATCACTCCTCTTACTTGAGCATTGTCAAAGGCTTGTGTCCAATCACTCCTCTTACTTGAGCATTGTCAAAGGCTTGTGTTCAATCACTCCTCTTACTTGAGCATTGTCAAAGGCTTGTGTCCAATCACTCCTCTTACTTGAGTATTGTCAAAGGCTTGTGTTCAATCACTCCTCTTACTTGAGCATTGTCAAAGGCTTGTGTCCAATCACTCCTCTTACTTGAGCATTGTCAAAGGCTTGTGTCCAATCACTACTCTTACTTAAGCATTGTCAAAGGCTTGTGTCCAATCACTCCTCTTATTTGAGCTTTGTCAAAGGCTTGTGTTCATTATTCAAGATAAAAATCAGTAAATGTCTACAAATTTCCAGACACTTGTGTTTAGGCAAGCCTCTTACTTGAGCTTTGTCAAAGACTGAGCCCAAGATATATAATTCTATAAACAACAAATGGTAATGCTCACTGCATAAACTTTATTTCACTTTTCAACCATACAGATATAAACAGATAAAGCGTTCATATGATATTAAATGAGCAAGGGGGGTAAGGGTAACATGTTTTCAAACAGGAGGGGGTCAAACATAGGTCAGGAACCTTTCAAGAGAAGCTTGTTTATTACATTTTTGCAAATTCAGAGACACATCTATTCAAAATTTACTACTTATGCTTAATAAATTAAACAGTGATTTTAATTATTTGAACCATTCTTTAGGTCTTTATATGCGTGTGTAAAAATATATTGATCTTGTTTTATTTTCAAAATATAATTTTAACATAACGTAATTCATAAATACTTGAGCAATTCTTTCAAGTGAAAATTAAACAAAGAAAAAAAAAACAAGTAACAAAGATTTAAAAACTGGTATAAAGTGTGGTTTTAGATATGATAACAGACACACATAAAAAAGAAAAACAATTATAAAATTTTTATAAGTTATATAAAGAAATATCGTAATACAAAATTGACGGACGGACCTATGCTATGTATATCACAGACATGTCGCGAAAAGGGCATAACACAGGGTAAAATTTGATAAGTTATATAAAGGAATACTGTAAATACAAAAATGGACGGACAGACCTATGCTATATATATATCACAGACATGTCGCGAAAAGGGCATACAATTGTAACAAACCAACAAAGATATGAATTTTAAGCATCAAATGCTTTATACAATGATAATATGTGAACACAAAACAAAAAAGCTTAGTTTAAAGAAATAAAAAATACTAGATACGTGCACACATGGAAAAAAGTGAGGGGACGGGGGTAATACTGCTAGGTGATTTAGATCATACTGTGAAATATCCTATGTAAAATTTGGATAACTTTACGTTATTCAGATATATATTAGAAATTGTTAATATAATTCATGAACATGATTCATTGGTTTCTTTTGTTAATTGATGGTTACTAACTAAAATGTCCTTTAAAATTGAATCCATTACAACATAAGAGCTGTAAATAACCGATAGTTTTGGTAAGTAAAATTCGAAAACAAAGGACAAATTATCAAACCTGATTTCACATAAGAAATAGTCACAGCTATTAATTAATACTGATTAATTTTCATTGATGCACACAATTTTAATTAAAAAAGAAAATACACCAAGTGTTATTAATAATAATAATAATTATGCATCAAAAATAATTTGCACATTTAACATTCAACTAAATATTGATCTCGGTTTTAACACAGAGAACAAAATTTACATTGATATATATGTAAAAAAAACTTATGAATGTCATTAATTAAAATGAATAAACATAACAAATTAACAATTGACTCAAAAAACAACATAATATTATCTCTTAACAACTCTTCCGCCAATAAATGTTCTCATTTTCTCATGATTTCATATCTTACAGTGTCATAAACAATTTTAGACAAAATTCTTAAAGTTTTCGAAAAATTGAAAAAAAGTTTTAAGTCTTGCTACAGTCTTAAGGCATTTTCCCGTTTAAAGGGACACAACTCTTGGTGACATTGGGAAAGTTTTTCTCATTCCCAAGCACTTCTCTCTGTCAATAAAGAGGGAGTTATTCTTGATACTGAGGTCCTGTTCCAAAGAGGCCTTTGTTCTAAGGAGCTGCTGCAGAGAATTCTCAGCCATACGCAGTTTGTTCTGAAGAGACTCGACAGTTTCGGAGATCTCGTTCACTTCCTCAACGAGTCTGAAAAAAATAGAAAATAAATAAATATTTTTGTCTATTTGATGGTGTGCATTTTGATAATGAAAAACCTATAATAAAGGGACTCTACTGAGGTTTGCTTATCAATCAAATTTGGCTAAGAATAGCACAAAAATACAATTTTCAATTATTTTCTAAGTATATTTCTTAATTATCTTTTGCATATCTTTATGTTTTGAGTGCCTCAGCTGATATATGTTAGAAATTCAAGTCTTAAAATGATATTTTAGGATTTTGGACTCCAGTGGAGTTCTTTTAAGTGCAATGGTATTAATTTATCAAAATTTTATTTCTACTGTTTAACTTTAAAATTGTTGCAACAATTTATGACTGATACGTTATCAGCTCTGGAAAAAAAAAACAATGTATATTTCCTAAATAATAGAATACGAGTTGTCTAAATTCCTATATATGATTTATTAGAATAACCATTTATTGCTCTTATCAAAGTTATAGAAAACCTTATTGAAACTGTATTAGTCTATTATTTAGACTAAAGCACTAGCTCATAAAATTCTTATCATATTTTCTCTGTTTAAAATTTATCCATGTAAATAACTTGATGATAAGTGTTGGTTTTTTGTTGTATATTCTTTTTAATTTAGTGTCACTCGAGATATTCACTGATAGACTTAAGAATTTTTAAAGGAAGATACATGTAATTACTTATGGACTTTAGGGATTTTAAAGGGTTGATATTTAAGAAAACGAACAGTACAAATGATATCTTTCTAGGCAGAGGAAGGCCCTCGAGTGTCCCTTTTCACTAAATATCAGACTCTGTCATGCAAATGAGGGAAAAACTACCAACCTTGTAATAGAACCAATATCTTGCATTGTTTATCATTAAGAATAAAATGAGCTGTGCCATGACAAAACCAACATAATGGGTTTGCGACCAGCAAGGATCCAGACCAGCCTGTGCATCCAGGCAGTCTGACCAGGATCCATGCTGTTCACTTACCAACCCTATTTCAAGTAGAGAAACTGATAGCGAACAGCATGGATCCTGATCAGACTGCACAGATGCGCAGGCTGGTCTTGATCCATGCTGGTCGCAAAAGCACTATGTTGGTTTTGTCGTGACATGGCTCAAATCATGTTCTACCACTGAGCAACCACTATATAACTATAAAATAAGGTATACCTGTGTTGTACTGGATCTCTACACAACTCAACGTTTGGTCGGCGTATTCTGGTATCCAATCTTGTCTGGGCTACCTGCATTGGTGCTTCCTTATCTTGGATGGCCTTCTTGAGGAACTCGATGTTCTTCTCCATATCAAATATCTCTTGTAATACCTAAAAGTAAAATGGTACTTTGACGAGCTTTCCAATATTTCTAAAGCAATCATGACAAATACAATGTACCATATTTCTTTTGCCACTACCTAGAATTGTTAAGCCAACTGTAAGCCTGCTAGCGGTGACTGATTCAACCTATGTGACCAGGGTTTGAGGTTATTAAGAAATTATCCAGATAAGACTCAAATCTCAAGCATTTGATTGGTCAGAAAATGCTACAGAATGTACACTGACCAATGAAAATCTTGAGATGTGAGACAGAACTCAGAAAAGTAGTTTATAACCTCAAAGACAGTGCAGAGAAAGATCAGCTTAGCACATATGAGCCGCATCACGACAAAACCAACATAACGGGTTTGCGACCAGCATGGATCCAGACCAGCCTGCGCATCCGCGCAGTCTGATCAGGATCCATGCTGTTCGCTATCAGTTTCTCTACTTGTAATAGGGTTTGTAAGTGAACAGCATGGATCCTGATCAGACTGCGCGGATGCGCAGGCTGGTCTGGATCCATGCTGGTCGCAAACCCATTATGTTGGTTTTGTCATGGCACGGCACATATGTGTCGACAAATCATGGTCTGCACTGTTTGCATTTCAGACAATATTCATTTTGAAATGTTTCCCAAAAAAGTGTTAAAATGAAAGGTGGGCAAGTCAATTGAATATATTTAACATAAACTGCTATCTTTGTTTCCTTTAACTTCATACAGAGACAAAACATTTATCACATTCCATAAACAAATTGAAAAAGAAAAAGACACTTTACAAATACAGAATACAGCCTTATGCAAACAAACTGGATATATTGACTTACAAATGAACTAAATATACTGATAAGAGTCAATGACATTGTATTTGTTAAACTTGTACGTACAAAAAACAAATATAAATCATTATATTTTAAACAATTGGAAAAACTAAACGCATATCTGATCATAATCATGTGTTAAATAGGTTTCACATATCATGAAATTTTTATTTTGCATTGATCTTTATAGTTAATTCTAAAATGAATTATTGTTAATCTTTTCATTGGTCGATTGCTTTAATGGCTTCTTGATGTTGTAAAATAAGTTAGATTGGTCGAAACCCTTTCACGGAAGATCTATTCTCTACTTTTGATTTATTTATTTAAATTAGTTTTGTTCGCATAAAAATCTATTTTCCCTTTCATGGATATGCTATTGTCTACCTACATTCCAAAACTCCATTAAATTGAGTGAATGTGAAAGTGTACATTTTCAAAAGTTGATTTTTATACCATTTGATAATGGCTAAATGCCCCATATTGATCAGTCCCTTTTCATAAAAAATTGATTTCCAATTTTAGTTAAGCTTTACAAGTAAGAAAAAAATTCATTCCTTTATCTCTTTAATAATCAAAATGTGTCCGACAATTTTCATTTCATTTCAAAAAAACAATTTGCTAGAGTTTACATACATGTACAAGCTGATGTCATTTTTTTGTATTTCATTAAAAACCTTGTTCAGGCATGCACATTTCACCTTATCTACTCACATTAAAAAACAACCAAACTTAACTGATATTAGAATGCAAATGCAAATTCATGAATTAACACAGTGGTTTTTATCAAGTTTGGCATGTAACTTTAGCGCAATTTTAAAATCGAAATTTTCAATTAAATATTTACTACAAGGCATTACATTAACATGTCCATAGATTGTAATTTGAAGTTTTACAGGAAGATCTTACACTAGATGCTTATTTTGTTGGTCGTTTTGACGACTTACTTCAAATCTTAGTTTGTTTATCTACTGAGTTAAAAGTCTGACAACTTAAGTAAGGACTTTTTGTGGGAGGGAGTTTTGGGGATGAAAGGGGTGGATTAGGAATGGTTTGGTCCTCATTCACATTGACCAAGTTAAGGTCATACAACTACTTGATTGCATTTACATGTATTTTTGTTGAGATGTCACTGTCCTCTATCATGTGCTTACATAGAAATATAATTATGACAAAATTGATAGCTTCACAAAACTACTATGTTCAACCAGTCAAAATTGAGTAATGTGAGGCCTTAGTATGATTCTGTTTTAACCCATTCTTATGCTGTATATGAAGTTTTAACTAAGTCTTTATTAATGTCTTCCCTATAAACATAACACATACCTTAGATAAATGTGTCTGTAATCTGTTCCTGGCATCGGTGGACTCCTGCATTCTCTGTGTAAGAGCCACGTTGACAGAGTTCCATTCTTGCCACATCTCATTGGCGCATGAGTTGAGTACACTCTCAATCTCATTACGCATATTCTTAGAAGCTGCCCTCTCACTCTGTGAACGCTGGATGTTGTTGTTACTGAACTGAGCCCATGATTCGGGTACTGATAATCTGAAAGTGTACATAAATACGATTGATCACTTTTTTTTCTTGCATATGCTATGAAAGAATTTGTATTCACAGATTTTTTTTAGAACAAAAAACATTAAAATTCATATGAATAGAGCTAAGAACTTTAAAAAATTGGCAATATTTGATTATTTTGTCAGTTTATCAATGAAAAAAAAAGTTATTAAGCATGTATTTTTTATTCATGGTACAAAATGAACACTGCAAAACCAAAGATTGTGACAGAACAATCAAGAAAATCAACAAAAGAAGTAAAACCATGCTTAGAACTGTTAAGAAATATCAAGAATTGCGGTAATGGTATGCAATAATTGAGGAGTCAGAGTGCTAACTTACGTGTTATCAATTCGCTCAACACCGTTATGATAGGCAATACCACGTGAAGAGTTCCTAAGACCATGACATGTTTCATCCAGGCTCTGTGCTACAAATTTGTCGCCAGTATCACGCTCAAGCTCATGCTGTGCTGCTCGGTTCAGACTAACAGAGAAAGAACAGGGTGCGTAAAAAATAAGAGTGCAATGTAGAATAGATTGAAGAAAGAATCAATGTGGTTATCATATTTTTCAGACATAAGGAGAGACTGTTGCTTTGTTTTCTTGTTGCTGTGTACTCACGTATTATCAACACGTTCAATGCCGTTATGATAACCTATTCCTCTGGAGGAATTTCTTAATTTTTTTGCAGCCTCGTCCAAATTTTTTGCATTGTATTTATCCTTCTCGTCCATTTCAAGCTCGTGCTGAGCCGCCCGACATAAACTGTATTACATAATATAGAATACTGTGTTGAATGGTCAAATTGTTTCATTACTTTGTATTGACTATCTCACAAGTGTAATATGCTTGTGATATAGGCTTATTATTGCGGCATTGATATTTGCTTATTTCTGATATTTGTAACAATAAAACACTGTTGTAAATTGTTCTTAAATTCATTATGTTGCAAAACATAAATTTATAAATCTTCATTCGACTTACACTTTTTAAAGTGCAATTTCTTATGAATGTGTACAAAACCTCTGTACACACAAAAATTATTAATTTTTCACTCTTGTCTGATTTTATTGTTAACTGAAGTGGCAAGAGTGCATGTGGCCATACATTTCGTACAGTATCATTTAATCTTAGTAAAGTTTATATCTACATCAATCAAGTAACCCCATACTTACCCAAGTTGAGCATTTGCCTTG
Organism: Ruditapes philippinarum; assembly: GCF_026571515.1. Lineage (NCBI taxonomy): Eukaryota > Metazoa > Mollusca > Bivalvia > Venerida > Veneridae > Ruditapes > Ruditapes philippinarum. The sequence continues at coordinate 69,838 of NW_026864933.1, read as the reverse complement.
TCTATGGTGGTCCTCATTTTTTCCTGGCATCTCTTAATGATATCTACCTCCTACAAAGGTTATAATATACCATGGTCAATTGTTTATAAATACATCTGTAAATAATAAATTGATCTCCAATTTATTGTGTATTTTTTTTTTTAAATATATGGAACCATGAACATTATGTATTGTGTAGTAATGCTGATTCCATGTCTATTCGTGCTTGACTTAAAGCACCATGTTCCTATTGTCATTCTGCTGTTAAGGTACATTTAACATTTATTATAAGTGCTATTCTATATAAAGAATAGGCTATATATTTTGTATAACAAACCCATTTACTTTTCAATAGAAATGAAAACAACATTAAAATCATAAAAAAATTCTTAAGTCAACTAAAATCTGAGACTGAATTTCAGTTTGAAAAAAAAAAAACAAAGGAAAAAAAAATCTGTTGCAGTTTTTAACTTTTTTTTAAATTCAGATATTATATCTATTTGAATTTAAATAAGTTAGATATAACATTTTATCAATTCAAATTCTTATTAGAATAGTTACATGTACATACTGATTTTTTCAAAGCCAATTGGGAGCTATCAATTTGAGGAAAACAGCATAGATATAAGCATGGTTATCCTGATTTTCAATATTTAGAAATTTAAATGATTGGTAAAAATTGTTTAAACCTTGCTGATTTTGAATCCCCCCCCCCCCCAATGCTGATAATGCCTAAGTTTTCCCCAGCTGATAAGGCCCTGCCATCTTTCCTCAAAATGTGAAAATAATCACTGATAGTACTTTAAATCGGAATCCCTACCCCATGTTTGTATGACCTCCTATTAAAGCTACTAAAAAAGGAAATTATATACATTGCATTAAAGAAAAAAAAGACTGGATAGATAAATTTATGGCAATACACCATACCAGATAAAAGAATAATTACGCAAGCTTTCAAAAGTATTAGTTTTCAGTCATAAATATCTTTTTGAATGTACTACTTAGCATGGTATAACAAAGAACATAAATTGGAAATCCAATAAGTTATGTCATTTTTAATAATTACATATTGAAAACTTAAGCACTTACAATTCTAATGGCAAAGCCCATCAGAAAATTCTTTTTATTCATTGAATTTATCAAGGTTTAAATTACACCCCATTGAATTTAGCTGATTTTGATACATGTAGAATTTGAAATGATCAAACTTTATGCATGTATTTTTTCTTTTATACAGTATTTAAAGATTTTTTATTGAAAGAAATTTATAGGAAAAAACAGATCTACACAGTTTATCTTTAAAATCACACATATATGTTCAAACTTTTTCACATTCAAAATCTATATTGCATTTAGTTTTATAACCTCCAATAAATTACGTAACATTTTTCCCCCAGGACTGCAAACTATGAATAACTTATTACATGAACTTGTTCTTATTTTAGCAGTTTACTTGTCACATATTCTATGAAGGTGTAGATTTATTACAAATATAAAAGTAGAGGATTTTTTTTCCCTAATATTTCACATTTTATCTGGTTGATTGTGGAACCTTACATAAGAAACCTGCAAGTTTTAACAACTTGGTCTTGTAATAAAGACCAAGTATTATAATTTATTGAAATTTCTTATGCAAATGTGAAAACTGGCAGCTCATTCTAACACACTGGTTGTCAATAGTAACAGAATCATTGTTAAATAAGGATCACTTGTAAATGTACATGATAATACAGATTAATAATATCTGCCAGGCTTTGCAGTTCCGAGCGGAATATCCTGGATCCATCCATGAGGTTACCTGCCTACTTAGTGGTAAAGCGACTTGCCAAGCCTTACCCTAAGCTTGCTGGCAGTAACTGTTAATGTGACTGAAAAGCAATCAATGCAGACTGAGATCAGCAGTCCGTGCCATCTGATCATGGTCTGCACTATTTTGCTTTTTAGACACTACATATTTTGAAATTTTCCCAAAAGATAATGATTGTTTTTTGACTGAAAAGTCCATTTGAAATAATTAGCATGGAAAAACAGTTTAAGAGCATGTTTTCTTAAAGCTTAAATTTATTTTATTTTATTTGGGTCAGAAATCTCAACTTCTCCTCCAGCTTTAAATCAACATTGAAAACTTTTAAATTAACTTTAAGTAATACTTTGACACAATTTATTGGTATTAAACACCTATAAATCAACTTCGTTATTCGGTAAAAACTGATAAATCGAATAATATTATCAGTCTCAAGATGAACTACTTACAATGTATATTTACTTAAGGACCTGAAATATTCAGACAGTGATGACTTAGAGAATAGACTAATAAAAGTCAAGAGCAGTGTAAATACTGGAGCATAAATCATCGAGATATCTACATTTGAAGACTGAGCTTCAATATGAGGGGACTCTCATCCACGACAACTGTGTCTTATCAGTAACATAGGTCAATCATATATTCTATTTTCTCTTATCAAATTGGATGTTTTTGTCCTTGCTGGGATAGATTATATACCAAATGAAATATAAATAACCTTAAAGACACTTAATAAGTTAAGATTATACCATTTTTTTTTTCATGTAAGTGGTAGGATTCGACCTGACATGTAGCTTAAACAAATAAGAGATATGTATATTTAGTCTACTCAGTTATGAGCTTATCATTTTTTTCTTTTTCTTTTTTTTTCAATTTTTGTTATCAAGACAGCTAAGCTACGTAGTAAACACAAATTATGGTTTCCTATGGCAAGAAAAATGGCACCCTGACAACTATTAAGTTCAAAGATGAGACAGTTAAACACTGATTGTTAAGTTTTATTAACAAATATTTTGTCAATAAATTCATGATTTACGGAAAAAAAATTGCAACAAACCAAATGAACAATGAAGGAAAAAATTTAAAATGGGCTTAATTTCACTTTCAGTTTTGTGGTCTGGCTAGAAAAAAGGACAAAAATCTTTTTTAAAAAAGGACAAAAATCTTTTCTCTTTTTCAGTCAATGAAAACAAAAACCAATTAAAATTGGTCAAGGTATTGCATTACAGTTTTCAATATGCGCCTTCCATTCAAATAGATTTAGTAGAATATAATATCTTGAAATGATATCAATGCTTTGTCATGACATATTGTGAATTATTTTATATGGAATAACTAAGTATTATATTACTGTATTTAATCCCATTCAATTGATATCCCGTTCTATTATTTTAAATGCAGTCAAACATGAAATTATGGTATAATCTGTTAAAGACAGAATATAAGATTAACAAATATTGATTAATAGCATGCATCAAATTCAATAATTTCCCTTTGCTCACGAAGGATTTCTTTCTGATTAAAGATTCATGACATAATAGAACTAATGTCCAATCTTTGTGCATATTTCATAAGCTGAGAAATTGATGTATCGGCCAGTAAATGGATTCTGTCAGAGAGATAATAGTTATATTCTATACCAAGGCTATAAAATAGTGAATATTACTTCAAATGATTAAGTTAAACCAATTGTTAAACTGCACATAGTGTATCTTTTTCCATTAAAAAAAATGCTATTTAACCGATATTTCACTCCTTATTCTGTTAAAACTTTGATAAAAATGATAAAAAAAGAAGAAGGATTCAAGTTTGTAATTTTAAGTAAATACCCTGATTAATTCTCTTTCTGGGTTATCATGCACCAGATCAATTCCCTGTCTCTTTTCTCTGTGATACAGACATTCCTGTGAGATGTGCAGTGGGTTTTCTGTCTCCTGTAGAGCCTTTTCTAACACTCTCTTTGCCTCTTGTAATGCATTTATCTCAGCAATCATGTTATCAGTTTCATTACTTAATTCTGTCTTCCAGAAGTGGATATCTCCTATTCTTTCACCAAGACGTTTGCCTACATCGCCCTGTGTTCTTCTTGTTTTGTCATCAGTTTCGCGACAAAGACGTACAGTGTCCAATCTAAGACGTTCAGCTGTTGACCTAACTCTATCCGAGGATAAGTAATTACCTTGGTTAGAGTTAGACCAATCATTAGGAGTATAACGCGTGTACAGAGCATTTCTTGCTGCAGCAAACACTGGCGGCACTTTAATACTGTCCAATTCAGAGAGTTGATTTCTTGCCGACATGGGATCTGGCATGCTACGAGCGAGAGCTGAGCTAGGGTTTACTCTGGCAGTTTGGTAGTATGTGCTTGGTCTCCATGGCAGTGTTGTGAGAGATCGCCTAAGTTGTGATGGAGCTGCAGCATTATCATGTGCTTTGTAAGAGGACTGCATTGTGCTTATGGAAGGAAGAAAGGTCTGTGTATTACTACTGCCTAGACGTGGACCCGTCATATATGTGGCAGTTTGAGTGTGTCCAAGGTACTCCATGCTGGAAGCCTCTGGTTTACACAACAGTACTACCTCTGTAAATAAAAAAGATTTGATTTGTTCAAAGTACATGTATGTTTATTAACCTTAAACTTAACAACTTTTTTCCATAAGATAAGTAATAACTCTTGCTATAATTTATGTGAAGGACTGAATTGCATTCACAATCTAAATTGATCAACTTAATTGTTTTTTTCTCTTTTAAGATAAACTGATATGACATTTTGATATACTTTTCTTACCAACCTTATTTATATTGTTTCAACTTTAGTATTTAAGCTGTACATTCAACATGATAGATATGTCACAGTTTGTAAATTGTACACCCAGCTCCACTGAAGATCAAACTTCTGAGCAAAGGTAACAACTCTTCTCTATAAATTTGACTTCATGGAATTCAGTTCCAGCTATTGTATTGTACATTTGAGGGGGAAAAAATGAAAGTAAATAAAACTTTATATAGCTGACAAAATGTTCTATTTTATTCAACAGGTTTTGTTACAAATTTTTCTTTAGAAAATGTATATTAGAATTTTTTTTCAATTAAAAGTACAATATTATATTCTTATATAATTTCTTATATAATTTAAATAGTTTTTTCATACTTTTATACAATATAATAAAAGTTAACAGCATGTGACGAAGTATTTACTTTGTAGGTGTCACATTCTACCAAAAACCAATAAAATTACCTGTAAAATATCACAAACTGGCCTTTAACGTTTAAAATCCCAAATTATTTTTACAAACTTTAAATCCTTCAATATAGATTTCTATAGATAAATTACTATATATTCAAACCACTATCTATTAAGCACTGACCTCAAATAATGTAATGTCTGATCAGTGAATTAGTTAAGAGAAGAATGGTTTGTTTTCAGGCCGGTGGGTACCTGGAGACACATAGCAACAATGGTGAAAGTAGATATAAGGTGCTTACATATTGATCTTTTTGGATTAACAACTGCGCTATGTATTAAATACACACACTGAAACAATACTAACCCGGGATTCAGATTTAAACAGTAGAAATAAGTTATTCCACGTCTAGACTTCAAACACAATTTTTATTGATATCGAGTTTATTTTATTAAAGGCATATTTTGACTATCCTTTCTTTGCTATGCATATCGGATAAAAAACAAGTATGAATGATTAATTTGAAAATTTGTTTAAGTTTAAACCTGTTTATATATGGATTGTAGATATATGAGTATTACTGAATAAATAATAATCAAAACTATATTTAATTTTCTAACTTTTGGTATTTTCTTATGAAAACTGTTAAACATTTCAAGGTAAGATAAATGAGACTAGTGGGTTTAATTCAAATGAGTCAAGCAATATAGTAATTTGATAAGTTATTAAACATATTATATTGAACACAAGTCTTTCACAAAGCTCATATTTTAGGGAAGAAAACCTTTTATGTTAAGAAAGCTATAAAATAGATGAGATGTCACAGGGCTTTTTTTAGCAGCCCTGCCCTTAATTTTGGGGAAAACTTACACAATATATTTGCAAAAGGGGAAGAAAAAAATTATGTAAATTCAATTTTTGGGGAAAACTGCATGATTTTAAAGAACTTTCTTTGGGGAAGCAGCCCTATAATGGCTCTTGCTATAGAAGGAAAAAAAGCCCTGGATGATGAAATAGATTAATGTCTTATGAGATATTTAATTCGTATAACACTGTTTGAAACTAAGTGAAATTTTGGTTCCCATTCTATTCTTTGAAAGATATAGCAAAGAAGAATTCATAGGGAAAAAAGATGTTCATGACATCATTGCTAAAGTCATATAGAAGAAGGGATCATTTGGTTCCAATTTTGAAATCATCTTACCACATGTAGTTTAAAGGAAAAAAGCTATAAAATTTGGCATAAGTGTAGATAAGGTTAAATTTAGCCAAGTTCTCTTTTTATAATAAATACGGTAGTTATTTCCCTTAAAGGCCAAACCAAATCTATTGTGGTGTTATGTGTTCATGTTTGTCTTTGTTCCTTTGTATGGGTGATTGAACTGGTTTTGCAAGTTTAGTGATGGATGATTGGTTTTGGTATGCAAGTTATTTTTAGATGATTTGGTTCTGGGATATAATATTTCTTGGTAATTGACCACTCCTTGTCTCGCTTTCGAAGTGAAAACAGCTTTAAAATATAGTTTACTGTCAGTTATTTCTTAATAGAAATACTTGCTTATATTCAATTTATTTACTCAATTAGATTTCTTCTATTACAAGCCTGGTATGTATATTTGTATATATTTATTTGTGAAATTGTTTTTATTGTAATTTGAATTGTTGTGTAATATTCTGTAATATGTATTTTGTGAAATGTATTTGTCTTGTATTATATTTGGTTGTAATGTGATGTCTTATACTTATATTATTTGTTACAGGTTTTATTCTTTATTGAATAAACACATATAAACCTCATTGAGTATTGGTTTAACATAAACCCCACCACTACAAATTGGCTCCCCGACGGGGAATTGAACCCCGGTCTCCCGCGTGACAGGCGGGGATACTCACCACTATACTGATGAAAGAAAATTGTTTGTTTTGAATTACTCAAAGCATGTAATCAGCATTACAGCAGTAGATAGCTTTAAGCCCATGGCTAGAAGAGTTTGGGTCAGGCCTATTATATTTTTAAAGCCACTTGCACTGATGAGTTATGTTGAGTTGTATAATTGGCAAGAGGTCTTTGCCTCTTATTTGAGAAAAATTATCACTAAAATTGCTAATTTGGCTAAATTGGGAAGTAAAATAAAAAAGCTAGTGTATTTGCGGATTTTTTGGAAAAACTCCATGACATTAAAGGAAATTTCATTTTCAAATGAAGTCCAAAACCATTGGAATGACATAATTAATGTCATTAAAGCTTTGAAAAACAATAAACACAATCCCAATAAATCTTCTATAAATCTAAATTATAGCCTTTTATTAGTTTTAATAAGCCCAATCTGCATCATAATTGCTAAGCTTTAATAGGATGCCTAGCTTAGGCCAAAGAGTTATTACGATTCTTTCACGCCCCGAAAGGCCTAACCATGTGATGTAAAACATACCCCCTTTTCTTCACCCCCTATATTGCAAACCACTTTTTTTGTTTAAACTTTCCCGGGTAACCAAGTCACAATGAAAGACTGGTTCACAATTATGGTAAGAATTCAATTTCCTACGCAGTGATCTCCCCTTATCAGTACAAAGATCTCTGCCATCACAAACATTGAAATATCAATATTTGGATATTTATATTTTTTAGCTTTTTAATTTATTTTTCATTATTTTGTATACTTTTGATATTATTTTGATAAAATATAACGGACGTAGGTACAAAAAGTTAAAAATAAAACAGAAAGAGAAAAATGACGTTAGATTTTCTATGTAACGGTCGATATTTACATTTGAATTTCGACGTTACGTCATGTGACTTTCATCATCATGTGACGTCTGTGAAGGCAGTGATTACAATTCTGTCAAGGGAGGTAATCAGTGTGAGGAGTTTGGTAAGAATTGTCAAAGTTTTCTACGAAATCATTCAGCTCATTATTTAAAAAAAAGGATAATTGTTGTTGTTTTTTTTTATTATTTGAAGTTTAAGATTTTTGTTAAGTATATATCTTTCAATTACAAATTGTTGGCAAAATGCTTAAACCCCACAAAAATATTAAGTAAATGTTTAGCGTAAAGCGTTTATCGATCTAGATTATTTGGCACCCGTCTACAAATCAAGAACGGCTACTCTAACGTGTTTTAAATCATTTCAACATGGCCGACGTTCCAGAAAATGCTCCAGAGCGTAAGTTTTTATTGATATTTCTAGTTGTTTATACGATTCTGAAAATGACAGTTATGAATTTTGAAACAGCTCCATTGTTAGAATTAAAATGACTTACTGATATTTCTCTTGTTTTCGTATATGTAACGTAAATGAAGTACACAAAAGTAAACCGACTTTCAATGAAACGAAGCGTTTGTTTACCTTAGATACTTTTGACGAAAGCAACGCAAGTTCATTTTGATTTGAAAGTTAACAAGACCTGGCTTTAACTTTCTTATTACTGTATTTTGTTGTACATTTCCACGAACATTAGACCAGGCTCTGTCAATGTCATTGTTGGAAATCACATTCACAATCGTGTTTAATTATTGAATATGGGCCAAATCCATTTTGTAAGGTTTACATTATAGAAGAAATAATATCGCATAAAATCATAATGTGAAAAATAGCTGTGGACAGATTCTAAAGTTTGGCCGAAATACCAAAGTAATTATCGTAAAAATTACTTTACAAATACTATTCCCTCTGTTCTATTTGAATCTGTTAAATTTAATTTTCATAATATGAAATTAGGTGATACCTATGGCGCGGAAAGCTCTTATGATTTATGATTTAAGCATAACATGTTAAGTGTACATGTTAACCAGATTTTGTACCGTAAACAGAAACGAATAAATTGGTGGTGTTCAACCTATCATCGGAAGAGGGACCACTGCGCATGCGTCGGCGTTTGGAAAATCCCGTCCGCCATTTTCTGTTAATCTCTAATCACATATGTTGTTTTTACGTTATTTTTAATGTGCTAATTTATCAAAAAGGATTTAAAAGTAACTTTTTACATTTATCATCGTTACTATAGTTCTTATGAATGAAATGAATGTTTATTTTCTGATTTTGTACATCATTCTTTCACCGGAAGTGTTATTAAGCATGCGTCTGCTAGCAATAGTCTGAATTATGTAGACGCTCATTAAAAGCGCTGTGATATCTATATTTAGCTCAAAAGGATTTCAAAATGGCGGCGCCCAGTTAACTAAGGATTTTTTCACAGCTCATTAGGTATAGGATATATATTTTTTTGAAATTTGCATTTACTTTTAATACGATTTCATTTGAATTGATGCGCATCATACATGTTATCTAAGAGCGCTACAGCCCTCGCGGGGCCTTCGGCCCCGCTCGGACTTTCCGCGTATTAACTTATTTCAGGGCAGCAGGAAATAACCAAATATTGCCCAAATATACTAAAAATAAATGTTTTATCCTGGGAAGTCAAATTTCATGGGCCTAATTTAATACTACGAAAAGATGTTGTTTTATTATGAACACAATATATATCAAGTTTCGTTATGATATAACCAAACATACCCAAATATACATTTTCCTATCATTATGTTTTGAACTGAAATATACCCAAATATACTCCATTAAAGCTATTAAATTAAAAAGAAATATTGTATGAAATTACTACAAATTTATATTTGTTTGTTCAACAGATTGTCCAGGTACAGGCAGTGAGGATGCTGGGAAAGCAAGTGCATGTGAAGGCTGCCCTAACAAGAATGTATGCACAAGTTTACCAAAAGGGCCTGATCCAGGTAATTTTAATTTTATGAACAATTTACATGAACAGTTTTTCATAGACTTTTTAGCTCACCTGTCAAGTGACAAGGTGAGCTTTTTTGATCGCTTTTCGTCCGGCGTCCGTCCGTCCGTTGTCCGTCCGTAAACTTTTACTTTAAATGACATCTCCTCATAAACCACTAAGCCTATTTCATCCAAACTTCACAGGAATGTTCCTTTGGTGGTCACCTTTAAAAATTGTTCAAAGAATTTAATTCCATGCAGAACTCTGGTTGCCATGGCAACCGAAAGAAAAAACTTTAAATATCTTCTTTTAAAAAACCATAAGAGCTAGAGCTAAGATATTTAGCATGAAACATGTTCTAATGGGTGTCTACCAAGTTTGTTCAAATAAAAGCCCTGGGGTCAAAATTGGCCCCGCCCCGGGGGGGTCATTGATTTTCCCTATATGCATATAGTAAAAACTTAAAAAATCTTCTTTTAAAGAACTCAAAGAGCTATGGCTAAGATATTGAGCATCAAACATGTTCTAATAGGTGTCTACCAAGTTTGTTCAAATAAAAGCCCTGGGGTCAAAATTGGCCCCGCCCCAGGGGGTCATTGATTTTCCCTATATGCATATAGTAAAAACTTAAAAAATCTTCTTTTAAAGAACCAAAAGAGTTAGAGCTAAGATATTTAGCATGAGACATGTTCTAATAAGTGTCTACCAAGTTTGTTCAAATAAAAGCCCTGGGGTCAAAATTGGCCCCGCCCCGGGGGGTCATTGATTTTCCCTATATATGCATATAGTAAAAACTTAAAAAATCTTCTTTTAAATAACTCAAAGAGCTATGGCTAAGATATAGAGCATCAAACATGTTCTAATAGGTGTCTACCAAGTTTGTTCAAATAAAAGCCCTGGGGTCAAAATTGGCCCCGCCCCGGGGGTCATTGATTTTCCTTATATGTGTATAGCAAAAACTTAAAAAATCTTCTTTGAAAAAACCCAAATAGCTAGAGTTAAGATATTAAGCATGAAACATCTTTTAGTGAGTGTCTACAAAGTTTGTTCAAATAAAAGCCCTGGGGTCAAAACTGGCCCGGCCCCAGGGGTGTCATTGTTTTTAACTATATGTGTATAGTAAAAATTTAAAAAAATCTTCTTTTAAAAAGCCCAATGAGCTAAAGCTTAGATGTCTAGCATGAAACATCTTCTTATTTATGGGTGTCTACCAAGTTTGTGCAAATAAAAGCCCTTGGGTTAAATTGGCCCTGCAACATTGGGGGGGGGGGGCTATATACAGGTGAGCGACCTCAGGGCCATCATGGCCCTCCTGTTTAAATTACATTTTAAAAAGAATTATGTGCTTTGTGTACTAACGACTAAAGGTATCACATTTGCTGTTTATGCACATATGGTTTCTGAATTGCTGGGCAATTATTCAAAGTGAACATGAGAAAATGCTTCAGTAACTTACGTAAAGTTGTTGACAAAGCAAGTTCATGGTAATATAAATTTTACGTTACTTTCCAATTTTCCCTTCTAGCAATAGCTGAGGTTGGTCAAAAACTTTCATCAGTAAAACATAAGATTATCATCTTGTCTGGAAAAGGAGGAGTAGGAAAAAGTACTTTCACAGCACATTTAGCTCATGGCCTTGCTTCTGATGAAGACAAACAGGTAAAATTTCCTTTTATTTAATCTGTTTTCAAAAATTTGATTTAAGTCTCAGTGAGTGTACTGATGCTTATTTGAATAACCACTCTAAGACATTAATTATAGAAATCTGTATCATAAACATTTTCCATCAAACATGGATTGTCATGTCATTAATCTCTAATCTTTTTAAAAATAGTGAATCAATGTAGAACTCATAAAATGTGATGGCAAAGGTTGGTAAATGTTCATTTTTGTCTAATTCAAATAGACTTCTATTTATTTAAGATCATGTCAAAATTATCTTTATCTATACAGAAACATATGCTGAGGATTTGTTGAGAGATATATTCAGCAGTCTGTGAAATTAGGGTTTAAAAATTGTTGTCATGGCAACCAATTCAAGAAAGTCTGGTTGTCCAGAGTAAAAATTGGTCGTCCGGACCAAAAAAAAGGTTGTCTCGGGCAATAGGACAACTGCTAATTTTGCAGACTGTTCAGTACTTTCTAAACACTTTCTTTGCTTGTTATACTATTTGATAGTAAAATCTTTATAATGAATATGTATATTTTTTAAAGTATTATTTTATGGTCTTTAAATATTTACAGCAACAGTTTGAATGAATATGTATTAACTTTCATGTAAATACTGTATTCATGTATAAGTATACTTAATGTTAGTCACTATGTGTGGTTTAACTACAAAATACATAGTGGGCAGACATAATTTGTTTGCTCTGTAAACATCTTATTGATCAATATTACATGAAACCTTTTCTCTACTCTTAAAAATCAACATTCAACTTGAGAGCAATCTGAGTTCATCTTTTTCAAGTTTGTATGCGCTTTTAGTAAATTTTTCAAGTATGATTTTTATGCAAGACAGCCAGGTCATTATAAGATTGTACTTGTCCACTTGTTCTGTTTATTCAAATCTGGATTTTTTTGTATAAAAATTCAGATATTTGAAATTCTTTGAGAATTTTCTTATAAATGATAATATTTATAGAACTTATGTAAGAAAAATCATTGTTGTTGATGAAACTATTTTTCTTGACAATTGGTTCCTTAATTAAACGGCAGTTATCTCTTAATTATGTCACACCATATGATGCTTGCTTAACAAAACTTGCTGGTTCCTGGCCACAAAGAATATGAGTGCAACTTTCATAAAATATAACTGACAAGTTTGTGACACACAAACTTGTCAGTTATTTGTTATGAAAGTTGCACACATGGACTGTAGATTTTCAGAATGACATTCTATTAGTCATCAAATGCTTAATTTTTGTATATGTTTAGAAATTTTGTTATGTCTGCTCTGTCCAAGTTGGATATTTTTTTTATCATACTTTTTGAAAAAGTTCATGAAATTTCATATTCTGGACTGAAAACAAATTACCGGATTTGTTTTTATCTGTAATAGTAAAGTTTTTACAAAACATTTCAAACCGTCTGCCAATAACACATCGAATTTCCAATTACATATTAGGGAAGTGTCAACTTCATGGAAACTCAGCCAATAATTCATGGCACCAGTCTCTTAATTAAACGAAAAAAATGGTGCCGTAGTTATATTTCCAATATCCTGTGAAGTTTGTATATCCTTTAATTTGTCTGATAATGATTGGTGCGAAAACATTACAACTTGACCTGTCAATAAACTAACCATCGATTTTAGTTATTAGATGATTTACTGCATCAGTTCTTTTTACAGACTCTGGTTATTGCTTCGTTAAAACATAATGGCATGTAATAAAAACTTCTTGTTTCTAACAATTGCTTCTGGGTAGCTAACACATGCTTCGTTACATCTTATGAATAAATGTTTACTGTAAAACATGGTTCATTTTCACGCATGTATTCAGTCTTACTAATGAAGTATGAAAAATAAACACTTTCTCTTAAGTAAAGTTCTACGATACTTTACAAAGAGTTATTGATCATTGCATGCTGACTAAGGAAATAAGCTTTATCCTTATTGAAATTAGCTGCAGAGGTAAATAACTTTGCTAACGAGGCTTTTTCATTTTTATCCCTCACATGCTTAATTTGAATTTTGGACTTGTCGTGCCATGGAATTGTCCATTGTTCACACAAGGGGTTTAGAGTTCCTTCAAAAATTTTTAAAAAAGGCATCTTACTTTGGTCTTTAGAGTTTCAGTACCGTGTGAGGTGTTCTTGTGTGTCACCTTTAGTGGTACATGTTTTAAATATCATTAAACAGTTTTTGCTCCCACATGAATAGTATTAAAGTAACTAAAAAGCACTTAAAGTATCTTTTTCTAATGACTTAGTATAAATCATGTGTTATTACAAACAATTAAATTTGTATAAATTAATAGATTTTTACATGATAATTGAAAGAATCATAAAGGAATACATTGTATTTATCAACTATGAAGACTATAACTATACATTTGTTCACTTCAAAATGTTATGAAACAATGGCTAGACCTTATGTTGTCCCATATGCATTTATTTTATTATTTCAGATCTTTGTATAACCAATATTGAATAATCTTAAGCAATTTTTATACAAATAACTACAATATAACACTTAAGCCTATTACTTATAATGAAAGGACTAAGACAATGCTGTACAGACCCTCCTTTTTAAAAGAGTGGAGGTGGGGTTCAGTCAGTTTCTCAACTAAGTTTATTCATGAAAATGTAGGGAGGTATAACTTTACCCAATATACGAGATGTATGTGTACTATGCTTAATGAGGGTCCATCTCGTCCTTCAGGCACTAATTGCAGCTATTGCTGTTGAGTAGGGACCTGGACATGTCACCGGTCATAAATTTTGTGGGGTTCAGTCAGTGTTCATTTTAAGTTTAATCATGCAATGGAGGGGGGTTATTCCCTTCCTACCAATCCTCACTTGTCTTTTATAAAGTAATGGGGGTGGGGTTCAGTCAGTGTCTATTTTAAGTTTAATCATGCAATGGAGGGGGGTTATTCCCTTCCTACCAATCCACATCTGCCCTTTGTAAAGTGATGGGGGTGGGGTTCAGTCAATGTCAATTTTAAGTTTATAATCTTGACAAATGGAAGGACAGTTAGTTCCTTAGCAACATATAAATGGAGAGAATGGACAGTAAGATTCAGATTGTCAAAAACAAAACTTAATATGGGACAGTATGAATATTAAAAAAGAATATCACCGATTTTTAAAAGATTATTACGTTATTAAATTGTCATTGAAAAGTTTGCATGTTGTTTACTGACAGAAAGCATTATGCCATGTAATAACTCTTTATAATCATCTGTGAAAACATTTTTTCGTAAAGTTGTCAAAATTTCCAAAATATCTACAAGACACAAAATTCATCAAAAGCAATAAAAAAACAATAAAATCTTTTTCACTTACTAAAAAATTATTCATGTGAAAAATGGTATATCAAAAATTTATAAGTTAAGAGTATTGTATTTTGTTAGGCCTTATCATTATTTAAGCAATATACATAGTGGCATTTAAAGATCCAAATATAGACATCAGTTAAGTTCACTTGCTTAATAATAAGTAACTTTACACTGATAAAAACCACTTTCTGACTAGAAAAATTCTTTTGATGTTGACAGTAAAAGTTAAAAAGTCAATAGTACATACCCTAGTATCACTGAGTTAGAGAGGAAAAATAGGTGTCCGACACCGTGTATGGGTTAGTATAGCGTCCTGATATCACCTATCAACATACAGCCTGTGGTCATGACAACTCCCAACGATACTACCCATAATGCAACATTCTGGTTCCGCTGTAAATATGCCGTCTGCTTAACTATGTCGTCTGCTTGAATATAGATCAATGCTATACTAAAGCCTTTTATGATTGATACTGCAAGGTTTATCTACATAAGGCCAATTTATGTTTAAGCAGATTTTAAACGTAATGTGCTATTCAATAGAGTGTGAATAGGTGTAGAGAATAGGTTTAAATGTTTTATTTGATATTATTTGAGTGGCTATTGTACTTCTTAAGATACATGTATGATTAAAGAAAAAAAATGTACATTAACTGGACAGAGTAGGGTTTTGGGTCAAGAGAAATATCTACTGTAGCTGATTGCAATTTAAACAGATTTAAGTTATCTTTAGATAACCTTAATGGACTCTTAGATTGATTTATTGTTTCAATATATTAGTTTAAATAGATAGTGTATGATACAAAAAGTGTTGGATAAAAACAGCCTTTTGTTGGCCCGACCAGCATAATATTTAAAGTTCCGTATATTCAACATACTTGTTATATTTTACAATGTTTTAGATAAAGAAAAAAATGAGAATATGAAATAATTTAGAATGATTTCCAGCTTATACCTGTTAAGTTCAATGATTTTATTAATGGTAGAATTTTTGAACAGGTCATACTTTTGTTTTGGTTAGATTTTAAGTCTGACATGCACTATAAAAGTCATATGGCAACATTTTAGCTTATTAATACCTGAGGTTCCCCTCTAAGCACTGTATTATGCACACATGGACAAAAAGGCCGCTTCCTCCCACTCCGCAGATCCCAAGTAGAAACACAAAAGTCACATAAAAAAATCACCCATACCTCTTACTGTATTTTAACCCAGTTGTGAACAGCAAGTAAATTGTAATTGTTATTCAAAATCAGAACCACTCTGTGAAAGAGCCCCTATTGCCAACCACCACCACTAACCTTTATTCTTAAGGAATGAAAAATAGGTTCATTAGTATGTTGTGTAATTTTAGAAATTTTAACCTGACTAATTCTTAATCTTAAGTGATAAAATTAATGTGTCTCCTTTATTAAACTTTTCTTCAACTGTAAAAAAAAAAAGTAAAAAGAATTCAATAAGATAATTTAGATAGAACAAAGTCATTAATCATTTTCTATAAGGTGGCCTGCTGAATTGACAAATAATAACTATTGATATAGGAAAATCAACAGATTGTGTTTAGAATTTTTAACAATGAAAGTATCAGGTACTCATTTAATTTCATTTTTCCAACATGTTAACAATAAGTTTATTTTTATGCGTGCTATCTTGTCAGTGTTCTGTTGTTATATCGGCAGAGTGATAACCCTTTTTCTTTTTGAAAATAAACTTTACACCTGCAGTTAAAGGGATTACTACAGTATTGAGGGGCCAGTGGTATATGACACTGATGTGCTGGCTGGCCTGGCTCTATTCTAGTGGCATAGATCTGTTTTTATCTCAATTTCTAAGCATTAAAGCTGCAGGCATCCCGATGAGACAAAATATTTCAAGAAAATCAAATTGGTGTTTGCACTAAAGGGCACCTACACCAGTAAAGCTGGAAAGTCGCCTTATGGCCCAAACTAATATTGACCTTCATTCATTAATGACCTTGACCTTCTAAGTCAATCTGAATTTTTGCTTGATTTTTGCTATAAATCTCAACCTAAAAAGAAAATTAGAAAAAATTTCAATTCAGGGATTTCAATATTCAAATTGAGTAATCAAAAGAACAGGGATGTTGAGGCTGTGTTGATGTGTATTATTTTGCTGTATGGACATAAACTTACTGATTTGAAGTTCTTAATTGTTTTTGTTTTATGTTTTTTTAGCTCACCTGTCACAAAGTGCTTTTAATGACATCTCCTCATAAACCACTGAGCCAATTTCATCCAAACTTCACAGGAATGTTCCTTTGGTGGTCACCTTTAAAAATTGTTCAAAGAATTTAATTCCATGCAGAACTCTGGTTGCCATGGCAACCGAAAGAAAAATCTTTAAATATCTTCTTTTAAACAACCCTAAGAGCTAGAGCTAAGATATTTGGCATGAAACATGTTCTAGTGAGTGTATACCAAGTTTGTTCAAATAAAAGCCCTGGGGTCAAAATTGGCCCCGCCCCAGGGGGTCATTGATTTTCCCTATATGCATATAGTAAAAACTTAAAAAATCCTCTTTTAAAGAACCCAAAGAGCTAGAGCTAAGATATTTGGCATGAAACATCTTCTAGTGAGTGTCTACCAAGTTTGTTCAAATAAAAGCCCTTGGGACCTTGGGACAAAATTGGCCCCGCCTAAGTGGGTTATTGATGTTCTTTATATGTATATAGTAAAAACTTAAAAAAATCTTCTTTTAAAGAGCCCCAATAGCTAGAGCTTAGATATTAAGCATGAAATATCATCTAGTGAGTGTCTACCAAGTTTGTTCAAATAAAGGCCCTGGGGTCAAAATTGGCCCCGCCCCAGGGGGTCATTGATTTTTCCTATATGTATATATTAAAAACTTAAAAAATCTTCTTTTAAAGAACCCAAAGAACTAGAGCTAAGATATTAAGCATGAAACATCTTCTAGTGAGTGTCTACCAAGTTTGTTCAAATAAAAGCCCTGTGGTCAAAATTGGCCCCACCCCGGGGGTCATTGATTTTCCCTATATGCATATAGTTAAAGCTTGAAAAATCTTCTTTTAAAGAACCATAAGAGTTAGAGCTTAGATATTTGGCATGAAACATCTTCTAGTGAATGTCTACCAAGTTTGTTCAAATAAAAGCCATGGGGTCAAAATTGACCCCACCCCAGGGGGTCATAGAATTTCCCTATATGCATATAGTAAAAACTTAAAAATCTTCTTTTAAAGAACTCAAAGAGCTAGAGCTAAGAAATTTGACATGAAACATCTTCTAATGAGTGTCTACCAAGTTTGTTCAAATAAAAGCCCTGGGGTCAAAATTGGCCCCGCCCCAGGGGGTCATTGATTTTCCCTATATGCATATTGTAAAAACTTAAAAAATCTTCTATTAAAGAACTCAAAGAGCTAGAGCTAAGATATTTAGCATGAAACATGTTCTAATGGGTGTCTGCCAAGTATGTTAAAAAAAAAGCCCTGGGGTCAAAACTGGCCCCGCCCGGGGGGTGTCATTGTTTTTAACTATATGTGTATAGTAAAAACTTTAAAAATCTTCTTTTAAAAAACCCAATGAGCTAGAACTTAGATGTTTAGCATGAAACATCTTTTTATGGGTGTCTACCAAGTCTGTTCAAATAAACAAATAAAAGCCCTTGGGTAAAAATTGGCCCGCGGGTGGGGGGGGGGCTATTTACAGGTGAGCGACCTCAGGGCCATCATGGCCCTCTTGTTAATAATTGTCATGAAAATAATGAATAAATATTTACATGTCATAGAAATATGAATGAATCTTTCCATTGTTGCGAAATGAACAAATTTCCTGTATAATTCATTGACAAAAACCTCTGTCTGTAGCAGACAATAAAATACATCTCGATGACACAGTGTTCAATAAATGTGAGAAATCTAGCATACAAGAAAGAAATAAAACTTTATCTTCTGGAAATAGATTGATTGATAGGAAATGCCTGTCTCTATAAAAATGGAATCGGGTGATTGAAAATTATATGGCCAGGTATTGCAGGGAAAATTATATGGCGAGAAATTGGAGAAAATTGGAGCAATTTATTCAAAGCTTTAAAAATCATATGCTGATTCATCATATGTGAACATGTCAATGAAGACACTAACCGGAATGAATCTGGTTCAATAGGTATCAGTTTTCAGATATCAGTACTGTTGTGCTCTAGCTTAATCTGTGGCATTTATTGATGGTCCCCTTTAAGTATGGTTTAAATAGTTTGATATTTCTGATTGGCCATCTGGTTCATACAGAAGTTATTTTAGTTTGATTGTTTGAAAAGCTGGTAGCTTATAGACACTCTCTGGAAGCCATTTCTGGAGCCTACTAGTAGTGAGCAATGAGAGGAAAGTTTCTTACTACTTAAGGACACAACACCTTGCTCCTGACGGGGTTTTAACCCATGTGAATAGCAATCCTTAGATTACTAGTCTGACACATTAATCATGGAAAAGAAAAAAACTTAATCTCTAATATGATTTTGTTTTGGCTCCCATTATTTTTCCACAGAATGACAGGCAATTTTTTGAAAGTATGAAAAGAATTGTTAAGCAAGATTTTGAAGATAAAATATTTACTTCATTTGTATTTTTCATTACTACAATCAGCCCCTATAATCAAGGTAATTTTGCAGTTTGTCAAAGGTAGAACTGGCATTTCACTTTAACTTTCATTGCTAGCGATTAAGATTAAATCATTCTGCCAACCAGTATCTAAAGCCATGATGAATAAATTGTGTTTTAATGACTGATAACACAAAAAGAAAGTTGATTTATTTCCATCGGGACTGTTTAAATATGTATAGGGCACATGGCATGCAACAATAGTTAAGGAAAAGTTAACATGTTTTATTAGCCATGTAAGGAATGGAGGGGGGAATGGCCAGTGAAAATGCTTTGTTGTATTGTGTTTGTTGCTATGGGGATTGCTTTACCTGTCATGAATACAATTTATTCAATGATATACATGTGATAGTTATAGAATGTGAAAGCAACATTGGTTAATTAAACTGTCATATTTTATTTACTACTTTTGAAATGGCATGCTGAATGACCTATGATGTACCCGTTAAATGATTCAGTAACTGATGTCTTTTAGAATTCCATTGAGATATTGTTTTTGTATATTGTAGATCTATTATTATTGATTTCTGGTTATTTTGTCAGTCCATCAACTTGATGAGTAAAATGTTGATAAAATAATAAGGCAAGAAAATGTCAACCTATAACTTCATACAAACTCCTTTTCACACCATTTCAGACTTTGTTTTTATGCTATTCCATCTACATAATTTTATCTTTAAAAATTTGATATAAGCATATTGCTGGTGATATAGATTATGTTTCTGGCAGCAACATAGATAGGAGTGACCGACTTCCTTACTGTTATGTTTAAAGTCATGCAACTTGCAAGCAGTAAGGCTTTTGATTGATGTACAGTAATACCTGTGAATAAAGGCCACACAATGGAGAGATCAAACATGACCTATAGGCTAGTGGTCTTTATTTGGAGGTTTCTATGTTATATTTACTGAATGAATGGTTGTGGAAGCATGGTGTTTATATACAGGGTGACCTTTATTTGGAGGTGGTCTTTAACACCAGTTTAACTGTACATTGAACTGATACTGATTGGATACTGTGTGAACCTGTCCTGGGAAGACTTTGACCCATATCAATGAAAAATAAAATTTTACCATATAAAATAATTATAAATGTTTGTATTTACAGGTAGCTGTGTTAGATGTGGATATATGTGGACCCTCAATGCCTAAAATACTTGGTGTAGAAGGAGAGCAGGTAAATATTTTGAAGAATCCTTTAAAATTTTGTTAGTTTTATAGGAATCAACTAATATAAACTTGTCAATTTTTAAAAGGCATTTACAGTATTTAGGACAAAATAAGGATCTTTAGCAATTGAGACCTGAGTTCCCTTAACTGGACATTTGTGTAATGAAGGTAAACAATAGATCTATTATTATAAGTTTTGACATAATGCTTATTTCTCTGTCTTGATAAAACAATATTTTAGTAGTTTATAGTTTGACTAGGATTCCTACAAAAATCTCTGGTTACAAATTAGATTGATAAAGGATGTCCTGGTGCATATTTCAGGGTTTTGATCATTTCTGTAAGAAAAGTGGCCATTTGTTGTTACTGCTGTTTTTTCACGTATTAGATACTGATGGAAAACCTTGTGTTATGAATTTATGACAATTTCCTGTTGCTTGTTTATTGCTTGTTTAATCCTGTATCTTCTGAAATGAAGAGTCATCATGGGTTATAGCATAAAGTCTCTAATTCTACTTATGTGCTGTTATATTATTTCAATGAATATAACAATCTTGTTATTTTTCCTAATTTCAGGTTCACAACAGTGGTTCAGGATGGTCACCTGTGGTAAGACATTTTCTTCCAGTACATTTTACCCCACCCATAGCTAGCTTAACTTAAAATAGCAAATTGTAGAAATTTTGATTTTGCAGCAAATCTTGCAATATTGAACAATTCTTAGCTTGGCTTGTAAATCTTCATATAGATTTTTTTTTTAGTTGAGAACTTTCATGTCCAAATAAATGCCAATGTGTCATTAAACCTAACAAAAAATGAATGTATCAGTAACTTGTCATTGTTCAACAAAGCCATAGAGACTGTTAATTGCTGACCTACTTTCCATTGAATAGTAATTAAAACTGTCTGCTGCAGACGACCAAAAAAATCAAGGAAAAGATACATAATCAATCAAGTTTTATTTCAAATTTAGTGTTGTGTAATGTTCCTTTTATACCTGGTTGAGAAAAGAACTTTTTTTTTTGGAAGGCGATAAATCTCCCATGTTGTCATTGCTTTTAGACTTCATAGGCCCCCTAAACAACAATTGCAACAATACAGTTTGGTACCATTTAAGTAAATAAGAACAAAAATATTTACTTGGCAACCACATGTGTTAAAATCAGCATAAAACCAGAAAAGCAAACAAACAAAACTAGGCAACCATCTTATAATTGGAAAAAAATCATGTTTTTTTAAGTTACATAAAAAATACCATGCACTATTATTATCATTTTTAGTGTTTCATAAAGATACTGCTATATTCATTTCTAAGGCACACAGATTCTTTATGTAACCAGTCAGATTTATATTAAATCCTCAGTTATTTACTACCCTGATAGGTATTGTAGGATAGTGTGACATCTTCACAATGAGTGGTGGGGCAGAATAAAGCATAGACTAGCTTTTTTTTGCATGACTTCTCTTGCACCTATTTATCCCTTAGGTAATGTTGTTGTTTTTTTAGTAAGAACTAAAAATCTTGATAGATAATCTGGGCAAAATTCAAAACTATCATCCAATAAGTACTTTAACCAAATGAAATAATGTGCTGAAATCCCCATTCAAAACAAATACTGAAACTTGAGCTTTTGTTATTAAAGAACAAAATTATGTCACTTTTACTTTAGTGTTGTTATATTTTTCTGTTTTTTTTTAGATCATTGATTCCAATACTCTATAATAGTGTTAATACAGCTTAAGGGGGCATTAAAAATGTTTCACTTTACATTATCTCATATGAACAGAGTTGTAAAACTTGTTTTCATTGCTTTATAGTGGTTTCCCCTTTTTTCCAGATTTTTACTTCTTCTTTTCTGAAATGAAGGCAATTATAAGTTATGTTGCTTTTATTTGTTCCCGTGTAATAATAGTTATATCAACACAATTGCCACTTTTACTTCAATACTGAAAAAGACATTGAATTGATAGTCTGTGTGTATTTAAATGCTGGTTGAAGTCACATCTTGACAGTTGGCTCTTAGGTACATTTTAAACTTTTAATACTGACAAAAATAGACTTCTTGTGACAATAAACCGGAGAAATCAAACAGATATACAATGGTCTCATTTGTTTGATTAGTCAGGGAGATATGTGTATGAAGGATCTTAAAGTCTGAAGTGGTCAGTTTTTATACGGTCAGTAGGTGATGTTTAGGTCAATATTATTTAATCTATGAAAGTTTATCTCACTACTCTAATGTTACATATATATTGTCTTTATAAA
Organism: Ruditapes philippinarum; assembly: GCF_026571515.1. NCBI lineage: Eukaryota > Metazoa > Mollusca > Bivalvia > Venerida > Veneridae > Ruditapes > Ruditapes philippinarum. The sequence continues at coordinate 47,066 of NW_026864933.1, read as the reverse complement.
GTTATACATTTGAATTTGTTTAACTTGAAAACAAGAAAGTTGAATTTTTGTTTGTTTGTTTACCACTTGCCCCTCACTGCTGTGGGTTCGAATCGGACAAGGACTTTGGATTCTTTTATGTGAGGAAGCTGTCCAGCATCGACGGAGCATCGATGGTTCTACTCAGGTCTCCTTCCACCACTAAAGTCAGAAAGTCGTCATATGACCTATACTCTGTTTGTGCAACGTAAAACCTAACAAAAAAAAACATACTCGTCATTTTGTTTCTTTACATAATATACATGTTTGTTCATTTACTAATTTACATAGAAATTCTTATAAGATCATCTAGAAGCATGCTTATCAGTGTAATGTAATGACTACCATAAATTAAGTTTATGAAATGAAAAAAAATCATTAAGCTTAAGTTGGATTAGTGGTTTGTGTGTTAGGGTAAAAATGATGTAACTTTCTGTTTTATTTAAAAATAGTTAATATACTTTAGCACCAAAATTTCATCCTGCACACTCCTGTAATGTAGATATATAATCCCCTTAATCATAATCTGAAAGGTCACTTTCAATTTGTCAAAGGTCACTTCTTTATTGTGTATTGAATAAATGTCTAAGTCCTTAAGTTCACATCAAGAAGACAAAAGAATATTTTTTTAACCAGTTCAACTTTGTCAATATCTGATATGGTTGTATGAAGCCCCTGTTTCTGTTGACCAATGACAATTATAGTTTACTTTCCTAGACTTACATATAATTTGTAGTAGTATAAATATTTTTTCAAACTCCTATCTATTTTCTATAAGAAGGAATTTGTATTATGACATTGATTAATATATATAGAGTACCAGGTATCTGTTAAAATTTACTAAAGGCTAAACATCCATTTTAATAAGTCATGTTGTAGAATTTGTATTTTATGTTGTTTCCTTGAGGAAGAAACTTTACACCCATTGCTAAGTACTGGCTAATTCCAGGAATGGATTCTAGAGTGCGTTTATAAGCCTATAGCTTCGTACACAGTCAAACTGAAATAAATTCTTTATAAACTAAGTGATAAATCAATTAAATTTTGAGTTTGACAAAACCATGTATAATTATATGCCATCATGATTTTATATTGAATGATATTGAATTATTTTCAGTATGTGAGTGATAATCTAGCTGTAATGTCTATAGCTTTCCTCCTGTCCGGTCCAGATGATGCTGTTATATGGAGAGGACCAAAGAAAAATGGTAATAGTATTATAAAATGAAGTTTATGAAGGACTCCACTCTGGTTTTTAGCTCACCTGTCACAAAGTGACAGGGTTAGCTTTTGTGATCGCTTTTCGTCCGTCCGTCGTCCGTCCGTCGTCCGTAAACTTTTACTTTAAATGACATCTCCTCATAAACCACTAAGCCAATTTCATCCAAACTTCACAGGAATGTTCCTTTGGTGGTCACCTTTGAAAATTGTTCAAAGAATTTAATTCCATGCAGAACTCTGTTTGCCATGGCAACCAAAAGAAAAAACTTAAAATATCTTCTTGTAAAAAACCCAAAGAGCTAGAGCTTAGATTTTTGGCATGAAACATCTTCTGGTGAGTGTCTACTAAGTTTGTTCAAATAAAAGCCCTTGGGTCTAAATTGGCCCCGCCCCAGGGGGTCATTGATTTTCCCAATATGCATATAGTAAAAACTTAAAAAATCTTCTTTTAAAGAACCCAAAGGCTAGAGCTAAGATATTTAGCATGAAACATCTTCTAATGGATGTCTACCAAGTTTGTTCAAATAAAAGCCCTGGGGTCAAAATTGGCCCGCCCCAGGGGGTCATTGATTTTCCCTATATACATATAGTAAAAACTTAAAAAAATCTTCTTTTAAAGAACCAAAAGAGCTAGAGCTAAGATATTTAGCATGAAACATCTTCTAATGGATGTCTACCAAGATTGTTCAAATAAAAGCCCTGGGGTCAAAGTTGGCCACACCCCAGGGGGTCATTGATTTTCCATTTATACATATAGTAAAAACTTTAAAAATCTTCTTTTTAAGGAACCCAAAGAGCTATGGTTAAGATATTTAGCATGAAACATCTTCTAATGGGTGTCTACCAAGTTTGTTCAAATAAAAGCCCTGGGGTCAAAATTTGCCCGGCCCTGGGGGTCATTGATTTTCCAAATTTCCTTATATGTGTATAGGAAAAACTTAAAAAATCATCTTTGGAAAAAACCAAATAGCTAGAGTTTAGATATTAAGCATGAAACATCTTCTAGTGATTGTCTACAAAGTTTGTTCAAATAAAAGCCCTGGGGTCAAAATTGGCCCCACGCCGGAGGTCATTCATTTTCCCTATATGTGTAAACCTGAAAAATCTTCTTTGAAAAAACTCAAATAGCAAGAGTTTAGATATTAAGCATGAAGCATCTTCTAGTGAGTGTCTTCAAAGTTTGTTCAAATAAAAGCCCTGGAGTCAAAATTGGCCCCGCCCCAGGGGACATTGATTTTCCTTATATGATTATAGCAAAAACTTTAAAATCTTCTTTTAAAAAACTCGAATAGCTAGAGTTTAGATATTAAGCATGAAACATTTTCTAGTAAGTGTCTACAAAGATTGTTCAAATAAAAGCCCTGGGGTCAAAACTGGCCCTGCCCCAGGTGTGTCATTGTTTTTAACTATATGTGTAAAGAAAAACTTTAAAAAAATCTTCTTTTAAAAATCCCAACGAGCTAGACCTTAGATGTTTAGCATGAAACATCTTCTAATGGTTGTCTACAAAGTTTGTTCAAATAAAAGCCCCGGGCTTTAAACTGGCCCTGCTCCGGGGGCCTATGTACAGGTGAGTGACTTCAGGGCCATCATGGCCCTCTTGTTTTACATGACTGGATTGGAAATGATTTTACAAGATTTATGGTTCAATTTGATGTACTTGTAATACACATGTACACCAATAATTTGAAATTGTGTATAAAATTTTAGACCATATTCACAAAATAATTATTTTATTTGTGAAAAATCATCCAAAATTTACAAGCATTGCAACACTTTGCACTCAGATCAGGCACAGAATTATTTTTTTCTTTTTATTTTCCTTTTAATTATCTTACGCATATCTTCCTGTGCCCTAGCTGGTATATGAAAGAAACTCAAATTTTATGTTTTTTAGACCTTAGTAGATTTCTTTTTAAGAGTCAGATATGAATATTACTGGTATTTTCCATTTTGCATTATTTGTAAACATGTGTGTACATTAGGATCCTTCTGCTTTAAAATGAGAAACAGTTCTTCCAATGATTTTATGGGGAAAATAAGGTACTAAATATATTCTTTGTTTTTTAATGGTCTATTTAAATCATTGGTCTATTTAAATCATTTTATTGCAGCACTTAAACCTTTAAAATCTCTTAATCAAATAATCACTGTTGCATCTTACAATCAAATAAATTGTTAAAAGAAATAATAATGAGAAGTATTATTTTATTTACAGGATTGATAAAGCAGTTTTTAAAGGATGTAGATTGGGGTGATGTAGATTATTTGGTGATAGACACGCCCCCTGGAACATCAGACGAACATCTGTCAGTTGTACAGTATCTCAGCGAGGCTAATGTAGATGGAGCTGTAGTCATCACAACACCACAGGTTATATGTTATTTATTAGTATTTTTAGCTCACCTGAGCTAGCTCAGGGTGAGCTTTTAGGATCAGTTTGAATGTCCGTCCTCATTTGTTCGTTAACACCCTTGTGGTCACATTTTTGCCTCAATCATCATCAAACTTTGTCAGGATGTTTGTCTAGGTAGTTGATTGAATGAGTTCGAACATGGGTCATTTCGGATTGAAAACTAGGTCACAGGAGCTAAAAATAGAAAAATCTTGTTAACACTTTAGTTGCTTATTGCATGGCCATGCATATATTTTGATGTGACATCATTTGTGTTATTTTTTATTGGCATGTCAATGAAAAATGGTTCTTTTTCACTTCAAACAGTCTTTTTTTCTGGTATGTGATAAATAGAATATTAAATTCATGTAAGTTCATTACAGAGCCTGGCAAAATATAATTTTATTCAACTTGTTCAATAAATTCAGTTCTAAACTTACACTCATTTGATGTCCTCTTTTTTACTCACAAATTTAGGGTGAAACAAGACTAAAAAGTATATGAATTTATTGTTTGTTTGATACATTTCAGGAGATATCACTGTTGGATGTTAGGAAAGAGATTAATTTCTGTCAGAAAGTCAAGCTGCCAATCATAGGAATTGTCGAGAACATGAGTGGGTTTGTCTGTCCTAAATGTAAAGTAAGTTCTTGGGTTTGTCTGTCCCAAATGTAAAGTAAGTTCTTCTTGTAAGCTCTACTTTTTAAAAGAAATAAAAATTGTGCTATTTTATTTAACTGCTCTGTTAACTGCTTCAACATTAGTTAATATTTTTGGATGATTTTATTTCACAAAATGGGAACATATTCCAAAAGGGGAGGTTTTAAACTTTGAAATTTATTTGTGCCTAGTTTTCAACCTAGAATGATTTTTAAAATGTTTTTGTCCAGGCTCATTTTCCTTGAATTGATACTCTTTTGAAACTTGAAAAATGTTGTTAAGATTTTGTTAAAAATTTATTCCTAGAAAGCTACAAGTAACATAGTTATTCATTTGAAATAATTTTGAATCTGAAAAATTGAAACCACTTACTTATGGATAGCCTGTGTATACAAACCTTCAGCAGGTAGTACATATTTAAATTCATAGATAGTATACTTCTACAAAACTCTCAATCAGTACTTAGCAGGTTTCAAACGCCTCCGTGGTTGAGGGGTTAGAGTCGATGACTTCTAATCCAGTTACCTCTCTGGTGTGGGTTTGATCCCCGGGTATTTAAATTCATAAATAGAATAGTTCTACAAAACTCTCAATCAGTACTTAGCAGGTTTAAACCGCCTCCGTGGTCGAGGGGTTAGAGTCAATGACTTCTAATCCAGTTACCTCTCTGGGGTGGGTTTGATCCCCGGGAGATGCTTTGGTAGTTTAGCACGGGGGAAGGGAGTTTGATGGGATAAATTTCCCGGAAAAGAGGTTAAAGGAAACTACCCCCTAAAATGATTTAAATTTCTGTTGGGAAAAAGGGGTAAAAAAAACAAAAAAAACAAAAAACCCTTTTGCAGGTTTTATTTAAAAATTGTTGTCTTGGGGGAGTGTCCCCAAAAACTTTGTATCAAAAAGGAATTACTTTTCAAATGGGCTATAAAAAACATTGAAATTTTTTAATTTAAAAGCCCCGGATTTTTTAGAAGGTTTTGTTTTGGGTTGTTTTTTTGATCACCCCTTTTGATTGTTAAAAATTTTATAATTGTCTTGTACTGGGCAAACAGAAGAAAAAAATTTTACTTTTGTCAATATTTTTTTTAAAAAATTTTCCTACCTTTCCATTTCATTTTTTGCTTTTGTAGATTAAAGGCCCTTTTAAACCCTTTTTAATTTTATTTTGTTTTTCGAAAAAGGGTTTTTAAATTTTGGGTTTTTTACAGTTTCAAAAAAATTACCCTTTTGGGCCCTTTAAAATGAAATTTTCTTTCGCTTTTTTTTCATTTTGGCATTTTTGTCATTTTTAGTGATTTGTACTGGTTTAAATTTTTTTTTAACCTCTATGGGCGCCCTTTTTACAAAATTCAGTGCTATTTTCTTAAAGGGGTTAAGGAAATTTTTTGCTTTTAAATTATCCCCTTCCTTTTTAAAAAAATTTTTTGTCCTTCTACTTTTAAAGGAAAAAAAGGGATTTTTTTCTGAAAGGGTTTAAAGTGCCCTTTTAAATAAAAGTAATGGGGGAAAAATAGTAAAGTTATTAAAGTTAAGCAAAAGGTAAATTTTATGAAAAATCAAAGGGTTGTCAAAATTGACTTAAAGTTTAAAAACAGTGTTTAAAAAAAGGAAAAATTGAAAAAAGAAGTGATAATTAATTGTTGTTTAGATGTGTGCAAGGTATTTGTATAATGTATAATTGTATAACAGAGAAATGCCTGGTTGTTTAATGCACAACTTTATAGAATATATTAATTGTATGTCATGGGTTTGGCAAAGGAAAAGTATAATAAAATGAGAAAAAGAAAATGAGTAAAAATATAAATGTATTAAGTTTTTAACATATTTCATTCACACTTTTGGCAATGAAATATTAATAGGCGATTCTTTGGAAGGTATTAGTTGAATTACATGTAAGCAACAACAAAAAAAGCTAGATTTGTTAGATAATTTGAAGAAAAAATCATGAAAAAAAAGTACATATGGAGATAATTTGAAGAAAAAATCATGAAAAAAAAGATGGAAGATGGTTTGAAGAAAAAGCACAACAATTGACTCATACTTCTCAGGATACAGTACTTTAATTTACCCATTGTCTGCTGGAACCTGTTTTTAAAGTGGTTTGACCTTTACCAACTAGTATAGAAGCCACGGTCAGACAGATGAATTTTTAAAGGGAACTTTGTCCAGCTTTAAGTTTTTGGAACTGTCCAAACTTAAAACAGTAATAGGGAATATTGAGATAAAAAAATTGGTTTGTGAATTAACTTCAGCCAGTAGTAAAGAGCCAGGTCAATTAACCACAGATGTGCAGGCTGGCCTTAATCACATTCAGTTCCAGATATGGTGGGCAAACTTTGTAAATGGACTGGTTCCAAAATTCCAAAGCAGGGCAAAAGTCCCCTTTAACAGAAATTTAGTAAGGTTCAGGGTAAACTCAAAACTTGAATGTTTGCAGTGATAACTTTGGTCTAGGGTCCCAGGCATTTTTGTTGCTGGTTGATTGATTTTGGGTTATTTTTGGTGGGTTGCCTGGTGCAAACCCAGAAAATAGTATGGGTGAATGTCAGGTGGGGGATGGCAAAAATCTTTTCTTAACAGTTTTCTTAGCAACTACTTATCACAGCCTCTTGATATTTGGCATACAGCATTGAGACGTGGTCCCATACAGTGGGATTTGATTTCAGGTCTGTCGCTCATCCACTTTCTGTTTACTGACATATTTAATTTTCGACATTAATGGTCAATGGTAGGAAATTTTCCTAACAGTTTTCTTAGCAACTACTTAGCACAGCCTCTTGATTTTTGGCATACTTCATTGACATGTGGTCCTATACCTTGGGATTCGATTTCAGTTCTGTCACTCATCCACTTCTTGTTTATCGCCTTAGTTTAATTTTCGACATTAATTGTCAATGGTAGAAAATTTTCGTAACAGTTTTCTCAGCAACTACTTATCACAGCCTCTTGATATTTGGCATACAGCATTGACACATGGTCCCATACTGTAGGATGCTATTTCAGGTCTGTTGCTTATCCACTTCCTGTTTACCGACTTAGTTAAATTTTCAACATTAATGGTCAGTGGTAAATTTTTTTCGTAACATCACAGCATCATGATATTTGGTAAACAAATGCAACCCCGGCCTTTTCTTTCTTTGACCCATTTTTACTTTGAAATCCCTATAAATGAAAATGAGCAATTCTTTGTTAAAAGCAGGGCAAACCCATTACTAAAATGTAGGAAGGTAATGTTGAAAAAGTGAGTTTCAATGTTCTTTATAACTTTTAGAGTGGAACTGTATGTAAATTGATGCTGTATTTATGGTTGTCATAGTTCGTTTAAAATATGATCTAACACAAGTGATGTTAAACTTAACTAAAGCCATTATCGTTAATAAAGAGTATGTTCAAAATTGCTTAATAAGTTCAGATTACTTTGTTTTTCAAATATTTAAGCATTGTAGAGTTCAGGGCCCTGTTTAAATAACAAACTGTTAATGTTATTTCAATGTGCAATTTTTTTTAAAGAAAAATTTTTGTTTAAAATATTTAAAATTAAGCTGGTCTAAAATTTAATTTTTTAAAGCAATACAGAATGAAAAAAATATTTTTGAAATTTTAACCCTTTTTAACCAAACTGTGTGCTATTTGAGTTTTTTAAAGGCATGAAAAGTAGTTCAAGTATTTTTAAAGGCATTTTAAAAACACACAAAAGTGATATTTTTTTAAAATAAAGGGGGGGAAAAAGTTTGGGTAATTTTAAAATTTATATTAAACTATTTATAAATTTGTAAATAGCAGCAGGTCTTCTCTTGATCAGATACCTTTATGATACATGTACAAGATTAACACAATGAAAATTATAATTTTGTATTTATTTAAAGGCCCATTATGCTTGAGAAATGCTTTTATTTTTATTTCTTCAAAGCTTTTTTGTTGTACTACTTTGTTTACATTTTGCTACTTTGTGACAAATTAAATCACATTCATGTCTACTTTCTTCAGGTAACAAATGTCTAACATTCTCTTAAACCATTATTTCAACATTATAAAATTCATGTTTGCCCTTTATAAAAAAAAAATGATTTGTTTCTGAGGCACAATGTGCTTTTAATAAAAAATAAGACTTAGACTGAAAAAAAGGTAATTTTCCTATGTGCATTATAATACTCATTTTAACGAATAATTATATAAATATTTCAGACAGAATCTCAGATTTTTCCTCCAACAACTGGTGGGGGAGAAAAGCTGGCTAAGGATTTCAACTTACCATTTTTAGGGCATTTACCCCTGGATCCAAGGATAGGTAAGTTACTGAGATGAAACTTTTGGAAATTAGTTTATAATATAGAAATTATTTTTAGTTTGATTTTGTAGAAAGCTATAAGCTTATAGACACACTTTTGAATCCATTCCTGGAAGCAACCAGTATTGAGCTATTAGTGTAAAGTTTTTTTCTCAAGGAAACAATGACCCCTGACAGGGTTTGAACCCTCCTTAGAATAAAAGTCTAACTATTTGGCCATACCGTCACTTGTGGAATTTGGGTATCTGTATCTGTTTTAGCTTGACCATACTGGAGAGTTATGGTTCTATCATACTTCAACTTGCACTAAAGGTGTTAGATAGTGTTTTCTTAACACTTGATAAAAGTTAAGTATTGTGTGCAATTTCATTTACAAATGGAGGTTTTCACTTAAAGCTTCACAAGTCTACAAGGCCATAATTGTAGGTCACTAACCAAAATGAAAATCTCGATCATGGATTTTGACTCTGTTACCCTAACTTACCTAAGAAATCTTGAGCATGGCTCCTGTTGTGGGCTATCCCGGTTAAAAATAGTTGGGCATTCTGGTAAGACATAACAGCTATTGAGAAGTAACATTAATAGTGGATTAGCCTGACATATTCCCCCAAAGGACTTGAAGTAATGGTTATGTTATAGCTAGACTCTTTGTTTCAGAAAATATTTCACAGCTGTTGCTTTAAATGTTTTATGCTAGTATTTGTATGTTGCAACAAATAGGTAATTAGTAATATAATGATATTAATGTATGTCTTGGGAATAGGATGTTTTTTATTTTTGAACAGAACTGTTCTGTTACAATATTAACAAGGACTTGTATACATGTTACAGGTAAATGTTGTGACGAGGGTAAATCCTACCTGACAGAGGTACCAGACTCCCCGGCCTCACAGTCCTTTGCTACTATCATAGACAGTAAGTTTATACAGACATTTACTACCCACTGTATTTGAGGCATATAAATTTTCACACAAGCTATCTAATAAACACTTTTGTATAAGATGTAGTGTATCCTTGTGATTATCAGCTTGGATAAGATATTTTACTTTATTTTTACATGAAGTTAAACTGTTTATATACAAAATAAAGAACCCTATTTCTTTTCATCATAACCAGACATAGCAGCTTTTCTGGAGAGTCCAAATTGTCCTCTATACTTTTTTATTTGGCATATGCTGACACCTTGCTAAATCCAGCAATGTTAGATCAAGTCCTTTTATGAAATTGCAAAGCTTTTGGGTATTGAACTCTCAGGCATGAAGGGTTAATTGTTGAAATTATCTTGAACCATGAAGCCATCTTTATCATTCTTTATCAGCTACGTTATTTGTATTGGATGAAAGGTTTCAATTAGCTTTTAATGTTAGATTCAGCAGAAGAAGAAAATTGTGATAATCTAACATTTCTAAATTTCAGAAATAAAAGATCACTGTAGAAAGTTGCGAGAGAGTAGACAGTCTGAAACAGGGGAGACAAGTGCAAACATGGAAACATCTTGAAGAACTGGGTCCAATGATGTATTAATGTCTACTACATCAGTGCACAAGGGTGATCACACTGCTTTGATTGTACACTAAAACACTGTAATTGGATCAGTACAGTTTGTCATTAGCACATGGCTAGTTTTTATTATATTGAATATTATAGGTTATATTTTGTGTTGAGAAAGTTTTTTGTCATCAAGTTTTCATCCTCATTGAAGTAGTAGCAGCAAAATTGGCTACTGTGATGGTATTTGAAGAGAGCCAGGTCAGCCAGCACATTTAAACAGTTTGATCAGATCATTTTGTTGACTTTGTCAATCTTGTTATATTATTTGTCAATCTTGTTATATTATTGATGTCGAAATCCACCATAGTAACACTAAACATTTTATTTTTTAAAACATGACAAATTAATTACACCAATTTAAACTTTAAGCAGGGTTAAACTTTTGACTTCTAAAGATGTATCAAAGATGATAAAGAAACCATAGTTTCTTTGAGAGCAAGTTGCAAATTTTAGTTCACTGTGTTTTGTTAACATAATTGTTTTGTGAAGTGTTATATTAAGGGACTCTTTAAATGATTGTTCAAGGGGTTTATTATTGATAGTCAAGATGGCTTTCATTTCATATTTAAATTAGATAGTCTATTTTTTTTAATATATACAATAGTTCCTGTATGTCTGTTAAAGTTAAATGTCACTGTTTTTAACTTTGCAGGTCCCAATTAATAGATTGGTATATTGTGTGTGCCATATACATATCTATAATTTTATGCATAATATTAGTGCTACAAGAATTTTATACATGTCTGTTACAAGGATGAAATAAAAAGAGATACATAGAATTTTCATGTTAATATAAATGCTGTTTTTATCATGGCAAGATATGTAAGCTGCACATTGTGCAAAATGCATTGTAACAGCATCTTGCAAAAATGTTTGTTACGGATTACTGGTATTTTTTATTAATCTTTGTTTTACTGTACACAATGATAATTAAAGATGTCTTTTACTAAAAATGTGTTCTTTTTTCACTTTCGTTTGTTGTCCGAATGTCTCATTCATCTGCTGTTACCGCTTTATGTACTGTAAGGATTTATCATGGCTGATGTACTTTAAAAAGTAAGGTTGATTAAATTTTCTGAATATATTTCAAAGCAGCCCAAAGACAAAACTGAATCCAAAGTGGCAGCTGATTCACACGAGTTTAAATAATCACGAAAATATTATTTCATTACTTGTAACTAATTATCATTTCATTTGGTATGTTCAGACAGAGACATAGATAACATCTATCTATGTCTCTGGTTCAGATGTGAAAGTAAAATATGGCAAATATGAATGTGAAGAAGCACATTAGCCACAATTAATCAGTTATCAAAAGGATGTTTTTCCAGAAGACTGGAGATTTATGTACCATTGGATGTAGATCTTGGCCAATAACTTGTATACAAAATTCAGATTTTGTAAAAATGACCTGCCATTTAACACTTTTTCACACAAATCTAAAAAGAATAGACCTAAAAAAAAAATTTCAAAGTAAATTTCTTTTTCATCTTTTGCCTATCTTTATGTTTCAAGTGCCCTAGTTTATCTCTGCAAGAAATTGGAATTTTATGTTACCGGACTTCAGTGGAGTTCCTTTTACTCGTATATATCCTGAATTCCCTTACTTTTTCCAGTTGCATAAGCTTTCTATCAATGGAACTAGATACCAAAATCTAATTATGATGACTGGGCAGATGTAAACATTTTTTTTATTTACCTTGTATCAATGGATAACTAGATGTACCCAACAATCAAACTGAGGGAAAACTAATAAAAAAAATCTTCATTAAAATTTAAAACGTTCTTTATTGAGATGAGATGGAGACAAATGAAGCATGTTTCACACTTACAATGATGTATATATATATATATATATATATATATGTGTGACAGCAAAAACAATATGGACCAACATAAACTACAATGTATAAAAAGATTTGCAGTACACAAAATAGTACATGTTAGAAATAGTCTCACAAATTACTACAGGAAAAGGCTTCAAAAGCATGTTGAAATACGATCCAATAATAAACGATGGTCCTTACTTCACACTTTTATTTAGAGAAATTAATACTTTTTCATCTGCATATATCATACAGTCTGGATTTCAATCAAGTTCTAAATGTGGTAGTCTACCAGATACAGAATATTAACTCACAAAATTTAACAGCATGTGCATGATTTTTATCCTTAAACAACAAATTAAATAAATTTTTATTTCAAAACAGAAAAAATCCCTTGATATCTTATAGGATATATTCTTCAAGCAACAGCCTTGTGAAATTCTGTATTAAAGATTATTTTACCAATGACTGATTTAACAAGAATGGATAAAAACAAAAAAAATACAAACTTGTTGTTCATTAGGTCCATGAAATTTTCTATTTGTAGAATAGAACAATGAATAAGTAAAAAAAAAGATCCCACAAATGGTATACCTATGAACAATTTTCCCCATTGTCATTGTGTTTTAAATTATATCTGAGTACATAAAACTTCATAAGCTGCCAATTATTCAAAACTTTTCCTGCACTATCATTCTTTATAAACACTTTCACATGGAAATTATTGTCAGAGTTTATCAATTTATAATTTCAGTTCACATTGATTGTTATAGGCCTTTCTGTGATTAAACATTAATCTAGAGACAAAAACAAGAATATTAAGCCTTCAAATTGACCACTTAACAAATAAAGACAAAAATGCAGTAGTTTGTAGTTTCGCACCAAAATTCTCTGGTGGTTCATAATACACTAAATGTCCATTTTTACTCTGGACAATTTTCTGACTTGTTATATTTTAATATTCTTTCAGGCTAGATTTCTGCCAAACTTTCCAATATTTAAGTTTCGTTTTATCAAGATGTTATCATGTTCATCTTCAGAATGCAGTATAGTTGGGGTTGTTATTCATACGTGACCTCATGTTAGAACCCATGTTTGAGAATCCGTCACCACCTCCCATGTTACCAAATCCGCCTCCAAAGCCACCACCCATGTTGCCTGAAATTACAGCATACGTATTTCTTAGTGTGCACTGTGCAGTCAAAAATAACATTCAAGCTACAAATTATTTCTTCATTACCTACATTTCATGACTCCTTAAAAGAGATTATCGGATAATATCCTCGCTCTAGAATCTAGTTAGTACTATGTACATCTGCACTGGCATAAAGCTTTTTGATACTTAAAACGCCCATTAAGACCAAAAACTGATTTTATCTTTTGCTTTCATTATGGAAACTTTTTGTTGTTATCTTGTTACATTTCTAAACCGTAACTCACTGACCATTGAGCTCAAGTACTTTAGGAATGCTTTGAATCCATCGTTTAAAAAATTTATAACCATATATCTGGTCTTTCTAAAGATTTTTATCTTATTTCTGAGGCTGCCTATAACTGTAAAAATTTGCAACAATGCTGAGTAATATTGCCATAGTAAAGATCCCTGCTCTCTATGCACTTATACAAGATAACTATGATCATACATGCAATACGGTATCATCATATTTACCTTTTCTCATACCTCCTCCACCCATCATCTCCATATCACCTTCACCCTGGAAATCATCGCCACCAAACATTCCATCACTACGGTTGTTAGGTGTGGAATTCAGGAATAACTCAATATATCTATGCTCTATGAAATAAAGAATTAAACATTTATGTATGTTTTGAAAGAATAAGTATTATCTTTGTAATTCGTATTTGTTTACGAGACATGTTCAATGACTTAAATACAAACAATACTGTTCAGCTGCTTCAAAACAAATAACTTAACTTCCTTTCCTCACTCCACACATAAGATGCAATACTGATAAGCCATCTTATGCTTTCCTTTAACATGGGTAGTCGGTATTTCACTGGCTTAACAAACTATAATTCAAAATCAACATACATGTACTTTTTTTTGAGAATTATAACATATTGTAAAAGAACTATAAGTTACTTGCAATTTAGAGTATTAGAAAACATTTTAGACAAAAAAAGATACATACGCATGTTAGCTTTGTGTTTTTTCATTGCTTCTTTAGCTTCTTGATGTGTAGAGAAATCAACGTTAGCTTCACCTGTTGGTCGACCCTGATTGTTAAACTCAAACTCTACCTTCACTGGTACCAATGGTGAGAAAAACTGAGAGAAAAAAAGATATCTCAAGTTTACTCTTAAATTGAAATTACATTACAACATTGAAAATTAACTAGGAAATATCTGTACAATACTTTACAAATTTAATTTTGTACGCCATTTATTCTAGTTTCAACAAATGCATTTATTTAATTTACTGAAATTATTTATAAACAGTAATTTAAAACAGTTCTGTATTAATACTAAACTGGTATAGTAACAAAGAACACGATAAACAACAAATGAGTATATAACAGACATATTATTACTAGATTCCAAACCAAGAATGATTTTAATAAACTTACATCAGCAACATCTTGGTCATTAGCTTGGAATGGTAGCCCTCTCATATGTACAGAATGCCCCGTCTTGCTAATATAATGACAGCCTGGTTGACTTCCGCCCTTCATCATTCCCATTCTATCTCCTCCCATACGACCTTGACCTGACATACCTTGTTGCCTCATGTTGCCACGACGACCCATTCCCATGCCCATACCTAAAGGAAGAGATCAAAACTTTTCAGAAAACTATTACTGAAATTATGCACTCTACATATTGAGAATATGCGCAGACAATATTAAGAATTTGCCCTGTCAACATTGAGACTATGCTGTGTCAACAATAAGCATATGATATCAATATTGAGAATATGGTCTGTAAATATTGAGAATATACACTAAAAATAAATAAATTTTGAAAATTTTATAGGATTAAAAATTACTTAATTCTTATTCCAATTAGTAATTGCAGTTTTTAAAAAAATCTTTTTGAGACCATATCAAGGTCCATCAAAGTGGGAAATTACTAAGAGGTGCAAGAAGAAATAAGCCAATTTGTTAATATTAAAACCATTTTCAGAAAAATATTATTTCTAAATGGCTAACAAGACATAATTTTATATTTACCTCCACCCATACCTCCTCCCATTCCCATACGACCACCACCACCACCACCTCCCATGTTGTTACCAAATCCCATATCATCATCATAATCATCGTCATAGAAACCTGAAATATTTAAACATTTTATGTAACTTACATTGCATAATGTCTTCAGAGGATGGCCACAAGCCTTACACAAAGGACCAGTTACTCTTTGATAAGGCTAGTAAATTTTATGAAAGTCAGACCAATTTAAATTCTTGTTTTCCTCATCATGTCATATTTTTATTTTAATGAAATTATTTCAGTATAAAATAAACCCTAGTAATGAACTAATGAAAAAACTGGAGCCAATAATTCATGTTAACCTCCATAAATACATATTCTAAAAATCTATAAATTGTTACTATAATGCCTCAGGGGAAAAACAGTTGTCTTATTTGCATGTGAGTGGCAACATTATCTCCTCAACAAGTGTCAACATAATTATATTGTTCTAAGATCAGTTAAGAAAGTTACCTTTGAGATTCCTGCCCCCACGACCTCTGCCATAGCCCATGCCACCGCCCATGCCCATGTTTCCACCCATCCCACCACCACCGCCGCCCATCATCCTCTCATTCCTGTTATACGGACTTGGGCGCATACCCATCAATGGCCGTGGTTGCTTGGCCATTCCAAAGTCCTGGTAGATATTTGCTGTAGCCTCATTTAAACTACTCTTAAATATTTCAATGTACCTGAAACATCATGTATATATACACAATCAGTAACTGTTATAACACAAAAATATGGGGAATCTGTTGGACAAAACACTATTTCAAATGGGACGTGCCCATATGCAAATGACCCTTCCAAAGATTTAATCTAAATTCATTATAAGCTATTGGAAATTATAGTTAATCAGTCAGTATTTAGTTTAAGTTCAATTTATTAACAACCTTAAATTTGCTAAAGGGAAACAAAATAGCAACATATTCAATTTAATAATGATTTAAGATCGACAAAATATTCTACATCAATCTCATAACTCTTGAATCTTGCTACCAGTAACAAATTCCTTTTTCCAGAGCAAAGTATAACAACTTGATAGAAAGACATCAAAACATTAGCCTTTTAAGCTTTGCTGTGAATTCTTTCTTCATTTTTTTTTTGTGTTGGCTTTTTCTGCCTGAATTTTTTATTTTCAGTATCAGGATAATTTGAGAATAAATGTATTTTTCTGTCTGAAGAAAAATATTGTTGTCTTTTCTGTGTTATATTAAACTGAACAGATATCTGAAAGGCATGCAGTCAAAAGAAACCAAACAACTTAAGTGCAGATAAAAATGTTTGACTGGGTCAAAATATTTGTGCAAACAATTATCATAAATATTGTGTAAAATGAATTCCAAAACTCCTTCTATTTTCCTTCATCATAGATGTGATTTCCATTTTTGATTTCAGTATTTATTTATTGATAACTCGGAACGTGTTGAATTATGAAAGCAATAAATTTTTTCACAATAGACCTCTTCCTTGGCGTAGATTAAGGTGAAATCTAAGAACGGCGTTACTAGTAAATCCTTATTCCAAAACAATTACAGGAGTTGAAAGTGGAAAATGTTAATATAACAAGATATCAGGAAAGACATATTACATATGTTTGCTTAAAAATTCTATCCAGTTAATCATAAAGTCAAATGAAAATTTTAGCAGCAAATTTTAAAATTATAACTGTCGCAATGGTAGTGGAGTGTGCACACTGTTAATAACAGTTCCTAATCTTGAATTCTTACTTATCTTGAATTCAAAACATAAACTTTACTTGATTAACTTGCATTCAACTTCAATATCAAACAGAATTCAACAAACACATTGCTTCCCAATAAACTAAATCTATAACGTAATAAAAATTATGTAAAATATATAAATAAACTTGGGGTATTCCCTAGGGAGCCCCCTACCATCCAGCCCTACCAACCAAACCGCTTATGCCCACCGTCAAAATACTTCAAGACCCTGTCTTGTGTTATGTTCTAGTAAATTTTCTTTAATTAACAGCCCCTACTGGGACCCGCCACTCCCACCTGTGCCCAATTCTTTCTTTGTGTTTGAGTAAAGCCTTCTCCGCTATCTCACAAGTAGCGAATTGTACGTAGGCGTCCCCCGTTGTCCTCCCATGCCGATCTTCTGGTAGCATTATCCCATTTGGTACTAACTCCAACCCTAGACACCCAGCCCAAAATAAACATACATTTAGTTGTAGAAGTTAAAGACAATTCTGACATAAAAGCCATATTGCACAGTACAACAATTAATTCAGCAGACAGTATTCATACATCTTACCCCTCCTTTGTCAAAGTTTCTTACACTTTGAATATTATACTTTTTCAGCCATATTTGATTATTTTCAACAATCGGACAAGTTTCTCTAAGCACCTCACTTACATGTCAAGACAATACCTTTAAACATTTTTTCACTCCTGGGAAAATATAAGGATGACAAATGTGTGTGCATTATGTAAAGCATATAAGCACAACATGTCTATATTAAACTTTGAAATATATCATATTTGTCTGTGTTTTATATATCTTGTATGTTCTATGTTATGTTACAAAACAATCAATAACACAATATTTATACAAGATTTCTCGTGTGCCAGAGAAACTCATCCTTATGAACAGGGACTTCTTGTTTTCCTGATTCGGCCATCAAATGTCTAAAAGCAATCATACATAAAGTAATTTCCTTGGTTAGCCACTAGTCAAAGGTAGTCCAACTATTTTCATAATGGGAGTTTTACCCCAATAATACCACTATAATTTGGTAATGGACTCAAAGATTTGCTGATCAATAGAATCAACTGAAACAAAACTGTTAGGAATCATATCAAAGCAGATCTGCACTTATATGAATTGTAACATGAAAATTATAAAACTGTTTATACCTTTAACTACATACACATCATCTTTAAGAAATAAGACATCTTTGGAAAAAAATTGTATTAAGTTTTAAATCACAATATAGAAAGGCAATACTTTAATGTCTGATCATTGAAGGTTATTTGTCTATCCTAAAATTGAATTTATAAAACCTGTTACGTACCATGATTAACAAAAACCTTCATAGAACCTCAAAACCATTTTTTACATTCAACATTGTGTTTAATATTAAGTTCAGTATTAAAGATAATGAGTTCATCGCCATACTATCATAACCTATTCTCTGAGTTCATAACCTTTTCTTCGACTTCATCCAACCTGTTCTTTCAGTTGATAAGTTACAACAGCATTGCTTTGAACCCTTGATATTACTTTTCATATCTTACTTAAATATACAAATTGCTTTTAAATTAGTTAACTATTTCATTTACTTCAAAGATAGCATGAAATAATGTCAAATTAAACTTGTCCATCATCATGTATATCAATGCAATCTTACAAACTTTTATCCTAAAACTGGGACAAATTTTCCCCATACCTATACTGATATGTATCCAACTTTTTCCAAATATATGAATAATTATGGACATTTCCAAGTCAATTTTTTTACCTGAAAAGAACTGTGCAATCTCCTCTTTAGAACAGCCAAATGGCAATCCCCTTAATCTCAAAACGGCCTCGCCAGATTGTGGTTGACTTCTACTAGATCGTTTAACCACCCATTCCATTTCACTCTGCTTAGACCTAAACACTGAAAAGAACAAAATAATAGACATTGTCTAATAAACTTAATGCAGAAAAGGTTTTTAGCCAGAGCAACCTTTTAAACTTACTGTATTATATATCAATTATAAGCAATGAAGTTTATACATGTACACAGACATACTAAGTTTTTCCAGTCTTTAATTTGCATTAAAGTGACATTATGCCCATCCAACTGTAAATTGAAGTGTACAGGTAAGTCAATGCCAAAATAGTTTTTCTTCTATTTTGCTTTGAAAAACAATATATTGTGTAACCCCCAGAAAATTCTATAAATATCCCATCAAATTTACCACTTACATTCACTTGAGATAAAGAGCAGAACAGTTTTATAGTTTATCCTAAACATTTGACACTTTCAATTTTTGGTCAATCACCATTATAAAGTCAATCTTTTGTAATATATTGCTAATTCAGGTCAACTTGGCTACAAAAAAATGAGCTTCATGCCACTTCAATATCAATATTTATTTTCATTAACCACTTAAGGCACATGAAAATGGTCTTATTACTACAACCCTGGTCTTATTACTACAACCCTAAGTATGAACACTTAATTAAATTCCAGTTTCCACGCATACAAAAGTTTTCAACAGATATTAAAATATTTCTTGTAAGTAGACTGGTTAAATTTATCATACAAGACCAACCTTCTATGTATCTTTGTCCCATGTGATCTTTGTGTCTAGTCAATGCTGCCTCAACATCTTCCTCAGATTCTAGCTCTATAAATGCCTCTCCACTCGGACGACCTTCTCGGGAAAATGTGAAATGAACTCCATTTTGAACAATCCTTACATTGTCTGAAGTGAAACAGATATATACACATTTCTACATGTTATTTTGCAGTACAGAAATTTACTCAGTATTGCAATGAAGAAAAATATAAAGAAAAGACTTTTAATATATAACTGATGTGATACTCAAGAAATAGGAGATGTGAATATTTTTGTTAGCATTTTTAAACAACGCATAGAAGATTGTTATACTCAAAATTGGCATGATAATATTAACAATGCCAGTAGATGTCACCATTATTGTTATTTTAAAAGCTTATTAAATGTAGAACGGTATCTTCTAATAGAAATCCCTGTAAAACATAAGAAAGCATATGCTAAATTTCGATGTTCAAATCACAAACTTTATGTTGAAATCGGTAGGCATTTAAATATACCTTTTCAAGAACGCTTTTGCAACTTTTGTCTTGAAAATCATTTAACTTATCATATTGACTGTGAATATCATGCTTTTTTCATTGTAAAAAATATTTAGAAATTAGAAATACCTATTTACTAAACTGGTATAATTCAAGAAATGAATTACATAACTTTTCTGAATTACTTTCATCAAATGATATTTTTATAATTAAGAAAATCTCTACTTATATTTACCACCTCATGATATCTATAGCACAGTAGCATTAAAATGTAATGATTGTCAAAACTTGTAAAAGACACAACCTTATATAATGTTAAATATCATATTTTGTATGACATGTATTTTGGGCCGGTAGCCTTTATTTACTGAATAAATCTTTTGACTTGACTTGTTTACTTTGTATATTACATCTCATAAATTTGAAAAAGCCCAAGAGTTTGTATGAAATAAATATTTCAATTATCACTGAACTCTTGAAACATACCTCCAAAAAATTCTGTGACATCATCTGCTGTTGCTGACCATGGCAACCCACGTAGACGGCAAACAAAACCATCATCCATATTTTCTACAAAATAAAATATGTTTTACTACAATCACTTAATAAGTGGAATGGAAGTGAACGTAATAAAAACATAAAACTATAGATTCATAAGATACTATCTACAACTATAGATTCATATTATATCCTAGAAAGATACTATCTATGGTTTTGCAGTTCATGTTTGTTGCAAGAAATAGTGTTTGGCTCAGGGTGTCCGTTTGACCCTTGAAATGACTCTTTGACCCTTCAAATTTCCAAAAGGCCTGATTTGACCTACAGTATTTTAACTGGAGGGTCAAATTTTGTTAAAATCATGGGGATTTGGCCTTGTAGTCAGTAAAATGTAGTCAAAATGACCCTCAGGATTTCATGGCTAGTGAACACCCTCTTGGCTGCACTTTACAAAAATATATATAACGTATTAACTTTGCTTTGCATGTTGTTAAGGTAAATGAATAATAAGAAATATCTTATTATTATATAATCTAATTGTACTTCTTCTGAAATAAAGTATATTTAGAAAAAAATGTTATCTGTCTTGCAGATTCGATAAAATTAATATAGATCTAGATTCTAATAAAATGTGTTTGTAAAGTAATATTTAAAAAAAAAATGAAACAAAAACGTGTTTACTTAATATCAATGATTCATAAGCTTCTAATTAAATCTTCCGTATAAGCGCATTGATTGTTGCCAAAATTCATTTGCACGTGTCATACGTTTTTTTTCTTCTATCAAATAGAAAGACCTTGTCTGTGCATTATCTAGTTAAAGAAATAAAGGACAGAACAGAAGTTAAATATGTAGAAATACAGTGAGATACGCAATCGTTTATCTTTACTCGCAATTCTACTGATAAGAAAAGCTTGTCTGCTGCTAGTTCGAAACTGTCACATCCGTGTATTACAAATAATTACAATAATTACAATAAATAGTGTTAACACAAACCAGTGATTTTCCTACTTATATAACAGACTCCGAAAAAGGGCCTCTTCCCAATTGAAATTTTCTTTAAAATCATGCAGTTTTCCCAAAATCTGAACTGAAACATGCTTTTTTCTTCCCAAATTAGCAATTTTAGCGATAATTTTTCCCAAAATCAAGAGGCTAAGGCCTCTTCCCAATTAAGCGAGAAAAATCACTGCAAACCTAAATATTAATAATTGAAAAGTGGGCCGAGTTGACCCGTGCCGAGTTGGAATAGGGCCGATCAAAGACTATACTTGTCTTTAAAAATTTCATACTTTAAAGGTTAATAGGGCCGAAACTTCTAGGGGCTGATTTCTGCACAAGCACCGATTTGGTTTGGGGCCGAAACGTCCTATTTGCATTGATATGCAACTTCCTCTTTACAAATGTTTCAACATTTGACAGAAATTCTTTGTCATGTCTTATATAGTTTCAGAAATAGCCCTACTTTCGCTTTAAACATATAATAGCCCTACTTTCCCTTTAAACCCATCTAATGAACATCAATTATGGCAGATAAATCAGAATAACCTTCGAGAGTAGATAGGAGAACCGGAACTTTTTAGCCAAGAATTAGGCAGTGAAAAGGGGCACACCGTCAAGTTATTTGTGAATTAGTGTGAAACACCTTGTGCAGCATTTGTTGAACTCTATCTACATTGACAATATGATATAAGGAATTTTGAGACCAAAACTGCGTGATAACTATTGAACGCACCATCGGCATCGCAGTAATTTCGTGAATCGTGCGCAGTCAAAATGAAACTTATGTTGTCTCAACTTAACAAGTGCAACAGATTATTCTCTTCAAAAAATATAAATGCACTGTTTTGATCATTTTGAATTACCTGACTTCATGCTGTTTTAGAGATATTTTAAATTCTTTTGCCAAAATTTCAAGATTTTGAACAACCAAAATGGCGAGGCGTTCAGCGGTGAAAAGACTAAGTTATTTCTCGTACAAATTATCCTGACAATCGGCACACCTCGGCTAGGGTTTGCCTAAAATACGAAAGTAAGATTTTTGACGAAAGTGAGCGAAAGTGCCTTTTAAAATTTGAATTGTACCGTTTTAATAGAATTTTACAGTAAAATTGCTGTTTGTAGACGTATATTATTAGTAATTCATTATATATAATATGAAAAAGGCAAAGCCTCAAAGCGAAGCGAGCTCGATGTACTTTTTACGTGAAATAGTATGAAATAATCTCAAATGCAGTGACGAGTGCGTGTGACGTCACACGTACTGTGTTATATATGGCCCCGTCCCTGTCGTGAAATGAATAACGAGTTTTGAAAACGTTGATAAAACTTTGTTTATTTTATTTCACTCTATAATTTTTCAAGCGAAATAAAGATTATTTTAAGTGAAATAAATGTAAAACTTAAAACGTTTGCGACATTAAAATAGCGTACTTGATTTGTTTGTTTTGCACGTGCTGTTTGGCGCTACATTGTGACGTCACCTAAACAATACTTTAAACGGCTGTACAGCGTTAACGACTGAATAAAAGATATTGGTGTTCGGATTCATTTTCTTAGTTAGACCATTTTCTTTCATTCTAGATAATTTTCACAACAAAATTCGACAAAAAATTGTTTTTATTTATCAGATTTCAAACAAAATGGCGCCTTCGATTTTCATTTTTTATACACAGCTTCCGTTATTCTGGTTCCCTGTCCAATTATGGTTCCCATAGACGTGCGCGGGTGACCAGTCTACACATCCGTTTTCAGTCAGAATTCCTTAGTTTTTACCGTTATCTTTAAATTCGAAAGGTTGCGATGTGTCCAATTTGGTATTTTGGACGAAAGTTTTCAAAACCATCACTTAGCAGGTACTCGCGTTACCGTAAAGCTCGCTTTGCGAGCAGGCCCTTCGGGCCAGCTCGTCGAGCTCGCTATTATAATAAATAACCATAATCATAATTAAATCGCCATTTATTGGCCTAATTTTAATATACAAGTTCATCGCTCTTCCTTTCGCTCGCAAAGTGACTTGTAAAGTATTAAATATAGAGATTAAATTGAAAATGTACTAAATTTGCAGTTTGTAGACGTGTATTATAAGAAATTAATATTATTTATTTTCTAAATTAATCATTACATTATGATGATTTATAGTTTTATACCCCATTTTTTTGCATAATTTCTATATACAATATCAGCGATCTTCCTTTCGCTTACATTGAAAAATACGAAAGTGACTTGTAAAATTTCAAATATAGAGTTTGATTGAAAATGTACTTAAATTGCAGTTTGTAAACGTATATATTATCAGATATTAATAATTGATATTCAACACTATATTTCAATTAAACATTATATTTGATATTTTAGAAGTCACTTTCTTATCTTCTATGTGAGCGAAAGGAAGATTGCTGAACTTGTATATAGAAATTATGTAAATGAAATGGGGTTAAAACATCATAATAATTACTTTTGAAAATAAATAATATTAATTTCTGATAATATATGCCTGAAAAATGCAATATTAGTATAACTTTCAATATAACGCTTTATTTCATATTTTGCAAGTCACTTTCGTATTTTTCAATGTGAGCGAAAGGAAGATCTCAGATCTTGTGTATAGAAATTATGCAAACAAATGGTGATTAAATCATCATAATGTTTATTTTTGAAAAGAAATATTATATATTTCTGATAATATACGTCTACAAACTGCAATTTTAGTATAAATTTCAATTTAGACTCTATATTTGATATTTTACAAGTCACTTTCGTATTTTTCAAAGTGAGCGAAAGGAAGATCTCAGAACTTATGTATAGAAATTATGCAAATAAATGGCGATTAAATCATTATAGTGATTTTTTTGAAAAGAAATATTATAAGTTGCTAATAATATACGTCTTCAAACAGAAATTTCACTGTAAAATTCTATTAAAACGGTACAATTCAAATTTTAAAAGTCACTTTCGCTCACTTTCGTCAAAAATCTCACTTTCGTATTTTAGGCATACCGCCACACAGAAAGGCCCGAGAAGATGCGATTGAAAGCGTTAGTCTGGTTCCCGTCGCGTCCTTCCCGTCGTACTATAAAATTTAGTACTATTTATTGAACGAGAGAAAAGGGCGGGTAATCCAGACGGCAATATGAAATGAAAGAGGTAACTTTTCACGGAAAGTGCAGTTACTTTTAAGACAGATATTCACCTTATCCACTACAAATATACTCTAAAATTACATATAATAATAGCAAATGAAGCTCAAAAGTGTATTTTGTTTTTGTTTTTTTGTATTTGTTGTGTTTGCTTGTTTTTTTTTACAATCAGAGGGGATAAAGATGAAGCACAGGAACAAATCTAACTATATGTTTACAAATTATGTATTTACCAAACAAATTTATATTCTAATATTTGATTAAAGTATCAAGAAATATGTTCAGTAGTTTTAAGAGTGTTAATACAACTTAAAATTATGTACAACTAAACATAAACTCAAAAAGAATGAGATATACTATTTTAAAATCAATTGAGCACGCATGCAGTATCACAAAATGACTGTAGCAAACATATAGCTTGCCAATCGAATACGAATACACGTATGAAATGAATTTCAGACAGTGCACGCTACTTTTTCCTGCAAGGAAATTTTCTTTCAGGCCTTAGCATAAAGCATAAAAAAGCTTCGCTCGTTTACAGCCACAAAAATTTAGATGTAAATTAACCGCCTCCGTGGTCGAGGGGTTAGAGACGATGACTTCTAATCCAGTTACCTCTCTGGCGTGGGTTCGATCCCCGGGAGATGCTTTGTTCGTTTAACGCGGAGGAAGGTAGTCTAGTACTGGTGTAACTCTCCGGGAACGATGGTTGGGAAACTACCCGCCTATAAGACTGAAATACTGTTTGGAAAATGCGTAAAATGAAACAAACAAACAAAAAAAAAACTTTCAGACTTAAATGCACACTGTAGTTAACGGAAGAATAAAATAGAGAAGAAAAAAACCTATAATCCATGAAGAACACAGCATCGGCAACATTTAAAATGTAGCAGTTTTTGTTTGATTAAACATGGAAGTTTGTGATATTTGCAATCTACCGTCCATGCCTTCTAGCACCGGGTTTTTCTCGCTATTTCGCTACGTTTGTTTTTACATCCGGCCCTATCATTAGTTTTGGATACTCATAGACAAACATCAGTTCACCTGTTAGTTTGTTATATCATACTTACAACTATTACTGTTTGAAACTTTGTAAATATTGTGTTAAGAATGTAGTTCTAATCTTGAAAGTAGACATTCGTTCAAAAGCTAAGCAAAATTATAATAAGCATTGCATATGTCACAAATATAGTCACTTTGTGTGGAGCGAAACATTTCCAATTTTGCCGACCATAACAGTTTCCACTTTTCATGAAAGTCAAAGACACTCAGTAGGGGAAACGAATGAATTTTAAGGCTCGATAAAGACTTGTTAAGATTGAATAGAAAAACGGAACCCCTTAACAACGTTAAAATATTGCAGGTTCGATATGAAAGACGATAATTGGCCTGCAAATTGACGTTCACTATCTTAGCACCGGCTTAAACCGAATTCATTATTTAAACAAGATGATGGTGCAATTTTATATTTAGAAACATCCGCAAGTGTGTTCATTTGACTGTAAAATGGAATTTCGAAACGGGAACAGCATACGTATCAAAGACAGACGTCAGGAGACAAAGACAAATAATTAAGAACAAAAAAACAAATAAAAAACAGGCAACATTATTGTTTGTGAATGATATTCCTAAGGCAATGAATAAAGTTTATGAACTATTTGCTGATAATACAAAAAATATCGGGTTATTAAAAATTTGGCAGATAACAAACTCTTTAAAATGTTTTACGTACGCTGTTTAAAAGGAGCAAATAACTTAACTAACCATAAAAATGCAATGTCATGCATGCATGCTTGAAGCAGCAATTTTGATACAATCTACGAAATACAACATAGATGACAACAATGTAGACATTGAAATCATTGACAGGGGAAAATGACATATATAAATTTCACATCTACTTTGAAATTTGACCATCACATTAGTCTAAAAATTGATATTGACCATGTTTCTTCATGTGACACCAGAACTGGTTGGTTCCAGGAAGCGGACTCGAAAGTGATTAATATAAGTTGCAAGAAATTAGCAAAAATAAATATGTTTAAACTAAAGTGAAGTCTCACATAAATCTGTTAAAAAGAAGTATGGATAACAATGTATGTGTTACTTCAAAAATCTTATGAAACCACTAATAGATTTCGGAAATATAATTTTTTTTCATTAAACTGTACGCGAACAGAGTATGAAAAAATACATGTGTTGCTGATAAAAATTTGGTAAAAGAAAACAGTATGCGTAAATGACTATATTTGTAGGATATTGGCGGTACCTCACTGCTTTGCACATAAGAAGCAAAACCGCAACTAAAAGGGAATTCACAAAGAATCATAAGGTATAACACATATAAGGGCGATCTTATAAGGTATTCAATTAGGAATACACGAAAATATAAAATACATGGGACTAACCCAAAACGGCAAAATTGAAAATTTTGCCTTCATCATAAATAGCTCCGTGCCTTCTCGATTCATGTGTACGAGAAATGTAAAAACAACACATTTCTCTTATACAATTTTTTAGGCATTAAAAAAACATGGAACATACATGTAATATGTAATTTTAAATCAAGTACGTAACATAAATTATAAGTTTTAGTTATTTTTATAAAAATCTTAAAAATGGTTTTTAAGTACGCCTGATACAAAACATTTGCGCTTAATTAAATTTAAAAATATATTTAATGACCGTGTCTAATGATAATGTAGAAAGAAAATAGAAAGATATAATTTTGTAATGATTATGAGTATACAAGTAGTGTCTCAAAAATGATAAAGGAACTTAATTAGCAAACCCTTGAGCAGCGTCGAAACATCGGTGCTGTAACCTACTTGTATAAAATCCAAAACAACATTGTCTTTGATGACCACCAACACCTTACTCAAACAAGAAATCTGAACTACCTGATACGTACCCTACTCGAGAACACAATACCACCAAAATTCTTTCTTCACTAGGAGCATGCGTCTTTGGAATAGCCTTCCTTAGACTATTCGGTCTAGACCCAGTTTTAACATCTTTATTGAGAGGCTTGACCCATTCTACAAATTCTAAATTGCACGCTATGTCTTTTAAATTAATAGTCCTGTAGAACTTTTATTCTTTTATCTTTTTAAATTTGTATATATATAATGTCTTTTATTAACGCACCTGCTAGTCATAATCAGAATTGATTGTTAAGCAGTATCATATAGATGTAAATGTAGAAGAGAAAAATGTATTCATGCTAGCAGGAGTCAGTTTCAAAAAGGGCATACATATATACGGTCAGTCATGTCAACCCAAAAGGTAGACTTATCCTCGCAGTTTCGGAGTTCAGGTAAAATAGTTTTTGATTTGATTTAAACATATTTTATTGCCAAAAATAAGACATATACATACATGTAAACAGCCACAACACAATGACATGACATATTTGCCAAAAGGGTTGACCCACAAGTTCTCTCAAATCAGCAACGGGTCTTCCCTGGAAGATAAATCAAAGGTTAACAATTAAAATATTTTTTAATAGTTTTCGCCTTATATTTCATGAAGTGACTTTTATTTGCTTTAACTGTTCTTTTCTATTGGACTGATGATGAATTATCATAGGACACCTGAGCTTAGCTTATCCATTTAACCATGAAGCGCCGTATTTTTATTAAAAAGGTCCGTATAGCAACCAAATTTTGTTTCCGGTCTACTGTCAAACGCCATATTTGCCTGTAAAATGTAAACAAAGAATGTATCTATAAACATCGGACTTATTTTATAAAATTATTGATTCAGATCTTTTGTATTTTGTAAATGATAATTAATTTAGCGTTTGGTTGGATAATCTGCTGAAAATATGAGCTTCCTCTTGTAAGTTTTTGTGTTAATCTATCCCTACTTTTTACTTCCTGGACTTGTAAAAAAAATCTATTACAACAAGTTGATCGTTACCTTAGGATACGGGCCTTAAGACACACTCAGATATTTTGCATTGGTATGAGTCACTTAACAAGTATAAAATCACACATAGTAATGTCAAAGACAACAGTTAACAGGATAAAGAAATTTTCAACAAGTATGTGACTCATAATTTGATTCCGTTACCAAGAAACATTCAAAATTAAAGGAAAATTCAATAAATTTGTCTGAGCACAGCTTAATGATTACATCACAGACTGTGACAGTTCTATAATATGTGAATATTATCACTCTTTGTTATGCATGTACATGCAATTTAATGTTTGCTGCATAACGTACATAATTTGCAAGTGAGCAGTGTTTTGTATAAAGTTCAAACCAGACAAGCTCATTCAAAAAAAAATGAGTTCCTTTCCTACTGTTATTGGCATCAGTGGATTATTTCATGGTTTGTTATGCTGGGAATTGTGAGCAAATCAATTCCTCTATACTCTTAAAGCTACATTAAATAAGTATGTAAAAATAAATTTGCCGTCCGCCTAAAAATCAAACATTCTACAGTTTCATTAACCTGTTTAACAGTATTGTAAATCTCATGAAAAAATGTTAATAAATTAGGATTTTAAACGGAAAACCCCGCGGTAACACTAAAGTTCGTATACGAATTTTAACATGCAAATAAAGACTATAATCAGCTTGTGTATGCCCTACGTCACAGTTTTATAGTTGCTATCCAGCAATATGATATTTTCTTGTGCAAACAAACTTTAACCGTTTTAGCTTCACGGTGCAGGTGCACTAAGCCTGGGGTCAGTGAAAGTAATCTCGTAAAAAGATTAAATTTGTAAATTGTATGAAAACATCCGTTACAATGCGGAAATATACCGTTAAATTAGGACTGCTACTTATAGTCATGTTTGTTGATTCAGGATTGATGTACGATAATCCGAAGGCGGAGTTTCTCATGCAAACAGAAATTGTACATCCCATTTCGCCACAATGAGGTTACCCATTTTTATGCTAAAAAATAAAACTCATTTTGGTTGTCTGGACACCAAAATAAGACCTGGAGTTGATATAAAACCCAATTTATTAATGAAATGTCGCTATCTGAGGCCCGCATGGAAGATCGGGAAACTGAATGTGTTAGCCTCATAAAATAAAGTTGTTACTTACTTACTTACTTACTTACTTACTATTTAGTTTTTGATGAAATTTATTAAATGTAGCTCTAAGCTGAATATCATAATGTTCATTAATACACTTGTTACTATTATATAGTAACAAAATTGCCTATGATTTCAACTGATTATGAGTGTCACGTGACCTATTATGAGTTTGCGGCCCGGGGCCGAGAACTAGTTATCAGCCCGCAGAACATGTGCACGTGCACAAACTGAAACAGTGACGTCACATTTAACGTCATCAAACAGTTAACTGTAAAAGTGAAAGTAGGTTGTCAGCACAAATCGCTTTATTTTTATTATGAGACCTTAAGCGTATTTTGACAAACACATTTTGTTACTATTGAAATTTGAAGAAATAATACGACAAATTCATTCCGAAAAAATTGAAAATAAAACTTGCTTGTTGGTTCTACTGCTTTGAACACACAAACAGAAAACATCTCTGTACAGAACAGTACTGTAGAAGAGTAGACAAGAATTTCAACAAAAGAACTTCAAAGTCCATTTGTTTTGATTATGTTTTTGTTATTTTTATACCCCCACAAACGAAGTTTAGGGGGGGTATATAGGAGTCAGCTTGTCGGTCGGTCCGTCCGTCCGTCCGTCGGTCGGTCCACATCATGGTTTCCGGACGATAACTAGAGTTTGGAATGAGGTATTGTAATCAAACTTGGTATATAGCAACCTTATGTGGAAACTCTGGTTGGTATTGCATTTGAACCCCCTGGGGTCAAGGTCAAGGTCACCGTTACTAAAAATAGAAAAATGGTTTCCGGACAATAACTAGTTAGGAGTGAGATATTGTAAACAAACTTTGCGTATAGCAATGTTATGTGAAGACCTGGGTTGGTATTGCATTTAGGCCCCCTGGGGTCAAGGTCAAGGTCATGGTTACTAAAAATAGAAAAACGGTTTCCGGACAATAACTTGAGTTAGGAATGAGATATTGTAATCAAACTTGGTGTATAGCAAGCTTATATGAAGACCTGGGTTGGTATTGCATTTGGACCCCCTAGGGTCAAGGTCAAGGTCACCGTTACTAAAAATAGAAAAATGGTTTCTGGACAATAACTAGTTAGGAATGAGATATTGTTATCAAACTTGTTGTTTAGCAAGCTTATATGTAGACCTGGGTTGGTATTGCATTTGGACCCTGGGGTCAAGGTCAAGATCACCGTTACTAAAAATAGAAAAATGGTTTCCGGACAATAACTTGAGTTAGGAATGAGATATTGTAATCAAACTTGGTGTATAGCAAGCTTATATGAAGACCTTGGTTGGTATTGCATTTGGACCCCCTGAGGTCAAGGTCAAGGTCACCGTTACTAAATATAGAAAAATGGTTTCCGGACAATAACTAGAGTTAGGAATGAGATATTGTAATCAAACTTTGTGAAAAGCAAGCTTATTTGGAGACCCCGGTTGGGATTACAATTAATTGAAATATTTCTTTGTACACAGTTGATAGTATGTGTTGAAATTTTTCTTCAGACTACTTATTATGCTCCCCGAAAAAATTTCGGGGGAGCATATAGTCGCCGCCTTGTCCGTCCGTCCGTCCGGCCGTCCGTCCGTCTTTCCGTCCGTCCGTCCGTCCGTCCGTCCCCTTTTCTTGTCCGGGACATAACTTTGAAACAACAAGAGGTATCAACATGAAACTTTGTAGGTAGATAGATCTCATTGAGTAGGTGTGCAGTGCACAAGAACCGTAACTCTGCCTTGCCTAATTTTTGAATTATTCCCCTTTGTTTATTTTTACACTTTGAACTTTGTCCGGGACATAACTCTAAAAGTATAAGAGGTATCAACATGAAACTTTGTAGGTAGATAGATCTCATTGAGTAGATGTGCAGTGCACAAGAACCGTAACTCTGCCTTGCCTAATTTTGGAGTTACTGCCCTTTTTTCATTTGACACTTTTAATTTTGTCCGGGACATAACTCTAAAATTATAAGAGAAATCAACATGAAACTTTGTATGTAGATAGATCTCATTGGGTAGAAGTGCAGTGCAAAAGAACCATAACTCTGCCTTGGCTAATTTTTGAATTATTCCACTTTGTTTATTTTTATACTTTGAAATTTGTCCGGGACATAACTCTAAAAGTATAAGAGGTATCAACATGAAACTTTGTAGGTAGATAGATCTCATTGAGTAAAAGTGCAGTGCACAAGAACAGTAACTCTGCCTTGCCTAATTTTTGAATTATCCCCCTTTGTTTATTTTACACTTTGAACTTTGTCCAGGACATAACTCTAAAAGTATAAGAGGTATCAACATGAAACTTTGTAGGTAGATAGATCTCATTGAGTAGGTGTGCAGTGCACAAGAACTGTAACTCTGCCTTGCCTAATTTTTGAATTATCCCCCTTTGTTTATTTTACACTTTGAAATTTGTCCGGGACATAACTCTAAAAGTATAAGAGGTATCAGCATGAAACTTTGTAGGTAGATAGTTCTCATTGAGTAGGTTTGCAGTGCACAAGAACCGTAACTCTGCCTTGTCTAATTTTTGAATTATCCCCCTTTGTTTATTTTACACTTTGAACTTTGTCCAGGACATAACTCTAAAAGTATAAGAGGTATCAACATGAAACTTTGTAGGTATATAGATCTCATTGAGTAGGTGTGCAGTGAACAAGAACCTTAACTCTGCCTTGCCTAATTTTTGAATTATCCCCCTTCGTTTATTTTTTACACTTTGAACTTTGTCCGGGACATATTTCTTAATGTATAAGAGATATCAACATGAAACTTTGTAGGTAGATAGATCTCATTGAGTAAGTTTGCAGTGCACAAGAACTGTAACACTGTCTTGCCTTCTTTTGTAGTTATTGCCCTTTGTTCATTTTGACACTTTGAACTTTGTCTGGGACATTATTCTAAAATTATAAGAGATATCAACATGAAACTTTGTAGATAGATAGGTCTCATTGGGTGGAAGTGCAGTGCTTAAGAATCATTACTCTGCCTTGCCTTATTTTGAAGTAATTGCCCTTTGTTTATTTTTACTTTTTGACTTTTGTCCTGGACATTACTTTAAAACTATTAGAGATATCAACATGAAACTTTGTAGGTAGCTAGATATAATTGGATAGAACTGCAACGCTTCAAGAACCTAAACAAAGCCTGGTGTAATTTTGGAGTTATTGCCCTTTGTTCATTTTTTTTTATACTTTCCTGTGTCCAGAACCTTCTCGGGGAGCATCACCCGGTTCAACCGGTTCTTGTTTTTCAAAAAGTTGCTGGTGGGGGTATTAATCACCTTCAGTGATAGGTCTAGTTTTGTTTGTTTTTTTAAATGCTACTATTAGATCTACCAAGTGTATTAAAGACATTAATACACGTCAGCGTAGGGCCGGAAGGTGATAATCGGCCCTGAATGAATAATGGCCCTCGGGCTAAAGCCCTCGGGTCCATTATTCATTTTGCGGGCCGATTATCACCTTCCGGCCCTCTCCTGCCGTGTATTAACCTCTTATAAATCAAAGGTTAACAATTTCGTGTCTAAGTCTCTACGTCCCTGTGATGGGTTTAACATAGGGAGATTATGTTTTCAATTTATTCATTGAATTCAATCTATAGTACTCGCCGTGGGTACCCACATCCTTGCTGGCAACTTGGTGATCACACGTCAGTTGGCATCTACTATAAACAAATATGGGTTGACGTAATTAATCGAATTGTTTTGGATTGTTGAGTATTACTTTATGGTCACATGTATTTAAAATTAAAGATAAAGCAGGTAATACCAGTAAGAGTAATTTGTTTTCATTATTACAAAATTACAGAAATATTAACTTAAGTACTGCAAAACTAAAGGCACCAACCTGATAACACAATTTAGAATATCAATATGCTTTTAAAACTCAATTCTTCCTGTCTTGTGCAAATATTTCTCCAATGGTCTGAAGGGAAGTGCCATTTCTAACTTTTCTTGTAGCTTTCATTAATTTTTAAATAGATGCAAGTAAGAAAGAACAACAATAAAACAACATATTTTTTTTAAGTATTTTGCATACATTTGTGATGATTAAAACAAGAAGACAAAACACTATGATGATAGTTTATATAACACATATTTAGGTTCCACTGTACTAGGCAGGTTTGTATTTAACCAGTAATTACCAATGTCTACGAAAGTGACCAACTTTTAAAGCTTTCGACGGACATGATTTCTGATTCAGCTATAACATACAAATGACCATTAGACTCAATATCCAAGCTCAGTCCTGTTGTCATGGAGAAATATCACATTGCTTAGTATAAAATCATATATTATGAATGGTAGGAAGAGTTCTTTTAGAGGCAAAAAGTGCTCACTGCTGGAATGAAAAAACTTGTTATATATTGCTGGTATGCCATTGTAATTTTGTATCTCTACATTCATTATTATATAAATGCCAAATTATACTGGTTAAAAATTTGTTTACAGTGGCAGTCGGAGCAACAAAACATTCAAGCCAAAGAAGAATATACCAGAGGGGACGCATCAGTATGATTTGATGCAACATGCTGCTGTCACTCTAGGTAGTGGAAATCTTAGGTTAGCAGTCGCACTGCCTGAAGGTGAAGATCTCAATGAATGGGTTGCTGTCAACAGTAAGTGATTAATTCAGTAAATAGGATGATTTTAAGCATGTTCATTAAATTGATACATGTGACGATGTCCATTCTATTTTTGACATTTTTATGACATTTATATGTTCATTGTCATTTGAATAATCGCTAATGCATTGGTGCTGATAATTCTTGTTCCTTTAGGAAGTAAATTTCAAATCACTGTTTACTTGCCTACTGACTAAATACATACATGTACAAAAGTCAATGTACATAATGTCTAGTGGTTTGTGAATAGCAGCTTCCTTAAAACTCTTGTCATTATGAAATGATAAAATTTCCTGAGGAAATCAGTCAGTGCAAACGGTACTTTATGAAAATTATGCAGATTATATTTTTATCCCCTATCCCCCCCCCCCCCCCAACCCAATTTAAAAGTGAGAGTATACTGTGATGGAGTCAGTCCAGAAGTACAGTATAAAAATAAGTCAACTTGTACTTGTCTGATCAATAACTTGAGAATGAATACGCTAAAGTTTGTTACTAAGAAGGTTATAGTATTATTATTATTTAAGAAGGTTAAAGTAGTATTATTACTATATCATTATCACTAATTGACTTATAAATATAACTCTAGTTCGACTTTCATAAATAATGCATAAGTACATGTATTTACATTTGTAAATAAGCCACTATGACAGCAAATTAAGTGGAGGCATAAATGCCCTATGAACACATTTATAGTTACAAGTGTTTCTCCTGTGTTGCAGTTTGTGTTAAGCTCACAATTTTAAGATTTAGAAACTCACAATTTTAAGATTTATTTCCCTGCTGAAACTGAATCAGATTACACATGAATAATTTATTTTACAGCTGTGGATTTCTTCAACCAGATCAACATGTTGTATGGCACAATCACAGAATTCTGTACAGAAGAAACATGCCCAGTGATGTCAGCAGGACCAAAATATGAGTATCATTGGGCGGACGGACAAACAGTCAAGAAACCCATTAAATGTTCAGCACCAAAGTATATAGATTATCTCATGTCTTGGGTCCAAGATCAATTGGATGATGAAACACTCTTCCCTTCCAAAATTGGTTTGTATTCTATAGCATATTTTGGGCTCTAGGCATTTATTTTGAAATAAACTTTACTTAGTTAATATAGTAGAATTTATAGAAAAAAGAATTTATTAATATAGCCAGTGATTGGTAAGCATTTCTCCATATTGCCAATTTATACTATAGTCTTCTTTCATGTGAGGAAGCTATCCAGCTAGCTTACGGAACGTCGGTGGTTCTACTCAGGTACCCGTTTGTGCCTGAAATAATGCACGGAAGGGCACCTGAGGTCTTCCTCCACCAGTAAAGCTGGAACGTCGTGATATGACCTATACTGTGTCGATGTGATGTAAAACCAAAAAAAAAAAATATATATATACTATAGTCAATTAGACATAATATATCAAAGGGTATTTTATGGACAGTAAACAAACAGAAAAGTAGGTATCTTATGATGCAATTTATTTATGATATCACATTACAAGAGTTGTCACTTTTAGGGGACTTCTCTTTGTGATCTTTTATAAGTGTCCTCTTGCACATTGTCTTTTAGTTCCACAGTGGAGTAGATATTTGCTGACAAGAAATAATATCAGAGTATTAAAAGTTATTTAGCTGTTTCTGAAAATTATGTAAAAAATATTTTGTACAGCTGCATGTATAAAAAAATGTTTGGAATTCTACATTCAATGAAATTAGACCTATGTACCTTCAAATCTTAGCTATAGTTTCCATTTGCCACACAACTCACTAACTACATTCATGTTATATCTTCCTTGTTAAATATGCAAATTTTATTACCTTTTGAAGATTGAATAAATATGTATTTTATATGATTGGATACTAAGACTATAGCAAAAGGCAGATATGGCATTTTTAACAAATTAATGTGTGACCAACTTTGAAAATGCTGATAATTTATTCCTGTTATATGAATGCCAAATGTACAAAATATCACGTCCTTTCTGTTTCAGGAGTGCCATTTCCACGGAATTTTCTATCCATAGCAAAGACAATATTAAAAAGATTGTTTCGTGTGTATGCACATATCTATCACCAACATTTCAAAGAGGTCATGCAACTCAGCGAGGAGGCTCATCTGAACACATCTTTCAAACACTTTATCTACTTCGTGCAGGAGTTTAATCTTATCGAACGTCGTGAGCTCGCGCCACTCCAGGAGCTCATTGACAAGCTGACGAGTAAAGACCGATGAGGGAGAAAAAGGAGATTCCATTTTTTAATAGCCATTTTTTTTATGCGATGGATATTTGACTTGCTTACGATTAAGCACCGTCTGATAATATGATATTTTAAAACTGTTGGACCACTATGTTTTCTTTATTTCGTGTGTATAGATGTACAGAAATAATTTTGCCGAGGTTTTTTTTCATGTGTGATAGTGCTTTTATCCCATGTTTCTTTTACAATTATTGTTTTTTAATTACGGTAGGCAAGCTAAATTTTGTTGACTGAACAAATTTGTAATAATGTTGCTTATAAACTGGGAGATAAATGTTACTCATTGCTTTGTTTAGAACTAAAATGGGGAAAAAATAACTTACATTTGTTAACAATTTTTAACAAAAGGGCAAACTTGACTGTCTCAGATGCTGTTAATAAGTCTTATATTGTTTTGTGGGTGAGTGTATTGGTCATGCTAAATTTAAGAATATTTTCGTACTGCAAATTTATATACAAGGAAAACACCCTCATAATTATGAAGATTTTATTCTTATACAACTTTTGAGTTATATGAGGGATAAAGGATAATATGAGCCGTGTCATGACAAAACCAACATAATGGGTTTGCGACCAGCATGGATCCAGACCAGCCTGCGCATCCGCGCAGTCTGATCAGAATCCATGCTGTTCGCTTACAAACTCTATAACAAGTAGAGAAACCGATAGCGAACAGCATGGATCTTGATCAGACTGTGCGGATGCGCAGGCTGGTCTGGATCCATGCTGGTCGCAAACCCATTTTGTTGGTTTTGTCATGACACGGCTCATATATCTATTCTTAATTGGAAAAAGAAAACAGGATAAGGCCACTCTTGAATAAATATAAGATGGTTTAAAGAAACAGATCATTTGAAAGTCCTGTGACCACAATGCCAACTAAAATAAGTTCCTTTTTCTTGTTTATGAAATGTAAAAAAAATGTCGGACCGTCCTCTCAGTTGAGAAAGTTTGCGTCTTGTACTGGTAACTAAAATATATTTAAGGGTCAGTGATTTATTTTCCAATTTTCAAAACAACCTGTGGCTTTCTGAAGGGGAAAATATAGCATGTGAAATCAGAAAAGGGAAAACTTAAATTCAAACAACTGAGAATGAAATTTTATAAAATTTTCAATTTCAGTTCAATTTTACATGCATGGTTCATAGCAGAGGCTTATCTATAGGGACAGCTTTCTGTCTTCTAGCTGATACAAGTCAGCTGCTCTCATGAAGAATGTGCACAGGGCATTATAGGGGAAAATATTAGCATTTTTAGGGGAAAATATACCTATTTTGGGATAGGGGAAACAGCCTTTATTTGGCTGTAAAATACAGGGAAAAAATCACTGAGGGTGGTCTAATTGGATACAAATTTGTATAAATTGGGAATATAGTGCAATAAGAATTCAATGTGCTTGAATCATTTAATGCAGATCTGTCATTAAATTTCAGATTAAAATGACAGTGATCAATTGATAATTGGATTATATTGAAAATTTTACAATTGTTCTGACCTACATGTAGAAATCTTTTGAAGCTCCACATTGTAATTATGTGCAGTATTTAAATATTTTATTATTATGTTTCTCTCATACAGCACTTTATACAACTTACTTAACCCTTAACTTGCTGAATTTCTTAAATGGACTTGCCCAGCGTACATTGTTGAATCAGTCCATTATTAATTTTGGGGACAATAAATTGAGGATTTTTAAATTGATAAGCCAGTAGTAAAGAGCTGGGAAAGAATGCACATAGCCTACATTAAATTTCAAAAATCGAAAATCAGACTGCAAAATGTAGGTAAAGAAGGGAAAGCATTATATTTTGAAAGCCGCATGCCAAAATCAGGAGCTAATGACTCTGAAACTTCCACTAATGGAAGCCCTGAATGTACAAAAGTGCAGGCTTGTTTGACTACATACAGGTGGCAAAGGCAGATCATTTAGTTTCAGCAGATTGAGGGTTGATAACACAAATATGCATATAACTTTCTCAACATATGTGTAATTGATTATGAAGTATAGTGTATTATTATGAAGAGGGAATAAACACTGTATGTCGGGCTTATGTTCAGCAATGTTTATAATGTCTATATTTTGATAATCGTTTGATTTCACACTTGGAAAAGAAATTTTTTTTAACCATTCCTGTAGTTTCACAGTCAACTCCTTAAAAGTTTATTTGATGAAGTGTTTGATCAATT
This sequence comes from Ruditapes philippinarum, assembly GCF_026571515.1. Classification (NCBI taxonomy): domain Eukaryota; kingdom Metazoa; phylum Mollusca; class Bivalvia; order Venerida; family Veneridae; genus Ruditapes; species Ruditapes philippinarum. The sequence continues at coordinate 8,334 of NW_026864933.1, read as the reverse complement.
CTGTGGAATTACCCACTTCCATAATCCCAAATTTTCATTGTGATATGCCTGTAATATACAATAGAATGTACCTGGTACCAAAGTTTACGTTTGATAGTTCCATTCTAGAGATTAAACATTGATGAAAATGAGCCCAATGTGTGTGTGTATATATATAAAATAATGTGCTTTATTAAGCCAACCTAGTCTAACTGTAGTGTTATTATGTGCACTTCAGCATTTGTAATTTCTGCTAGAGACTTTACAGATTGTAGATTGATGTTTTGTTTTATTTTTATTTTGCATTTGTTGCTACAATATGCATAATGTAGTGCTAGTCCTATTACATTTACTGCTGAGCACAATGGATATTCACATTGACAATTAATCCTATATGCCATAAATGCACCTGTAGTTAAAACTATTTGAACAGTACGCACTGTGGTAAGCTGGTACACACATGTGAAAACTGACCAGGCTATTTACTACTAGATACACAGATGTTTGATTTTATGCCTGAAATCCTAAAATCAGCAATGCACATGTTCAAATATGAAAACAAGTCTTTTAAAACAAAGAAATTAGCAGTGAATAGGCCTTTTCTAGAATTTCAAGTTGTGTTGTATGAATTTTAGACAATGTTGCATATATGTCTCAAGATGCAAAATTAAGTAAACAGCATTATGGTGTCTTTTCATGTTACATGGATTTGCAACCCTGTACTGACTGTTCAAACCACTTGCCCCCCACTGCTGTGGTTTGAGTCCCATCAGGGTTTTTGAATACTTTCAGGTGAGCAGGCTATCCAGCTAATGTATCAAACTCTGGTGGTTTTACAGAGGTGCTGGCTCAAGCCTGAAATAATGTAGTGGGACGCATCCCTCCAATAGTAAACCTGCAAATTTGCCATATGACCATTACCATGTTGGTGTGGCTTAAAACCCAACAAATAGAAGTTGTGTTTCAAATGTTAGAATTTTCATTGTATTCAGCAGTTACATGTACACATTTTAATGTTTGTTTTTGAGTACACATTTTAAGCTGTCTTAATTGCAATTTCTAATTTTGACTTTTCTAGATGTAATTTGACAACATATTTTTAGCTCGACTATTCGAAGAATATGAGAGCTATTGTAGTCGCCCCGGCGTCCGCGTCGGCGTCTGCGTTGGTTAAAGTTTTTTGTAAAGTCAAATATCTCAATTATTGCTTGAGATATTTAATTGAAACTTACAATACTTATTTATAGTAATAAGGTACATCAGATTGACAAGTTGGATAACTCTACCTACAATATTGACAGAATTATGCCCCTTTTTAACATAGAAATTTTGGTTAAAGTTTTTTGTTAAGACAAATATCTCAATTATTGTTTGAGATATTCAATTGAAACTTACAATACTTATTAATAGTAATAAGGTTCATCAGATTGACAAGTTGGATAACTCTACCTACAATATTGACAGAATTATGCCCCTTTTTAACATAGAAATTTTGGTTAAAGTTTTTTGTTAAGACAAATATCTCAATTATTGTTTGAGATATTCAATTGAAACTTACAATACTTATTTATAGTAATAAGGTACATCAGATTGACAAGTTGGATAACTCTGCCTACAATATTGACAGAATTATGCCCCTTTGAAACTTAGAAATTTTGCTTAAAGTTTTTTTGTAAAGTCAAATATCTCAATTATTGCTTGAGATATTCAATTGAAATTTACAATACTGTTTTTATAGTAACAATGTACATCATTTTGCAAAATTGCATAACCCTGTCTGCAATATTTGCAGAATTATTTGCCTCTTTGAAACTTAGAGATTTTGGTTAAAGGTTAAAGGTCTTCAGAGATATTTACTTGAAACTTTACACATGTACTTAGGGTCATAATTTGAGGGTCATAATTGTATGTCACTGACCAAGTTCCATAACTCTACCTTGCATTAAGGCTGATTCATATTCCCTTTTCTACTTAGTCTCTTGGTTAATGTTTACATGCAAGTTTTACATATCTCAATAACTATTAAAGATATTTATTTAAAACTTCACATATGCATTTAGGGTCAGAATTGTAGGTCACTGACAAAGATCCATAATTTTATCTTGCATTTAGGCTGATTTTTCTTCCCTTTTTCAACTTAAAAAATTCATGGTAAAGTTTTGCTTGTAAGCTGTTATCGCCATAACTACTGAAGGGTTTGTGCCTTTTTTGGGACAATTTTATGCATTCATAATAATAAACAGTGATTTACTTGATAAAACATCTTAATAACGTCCTTGGTACCTTTTCTGTCAATTTTATGTATTCATAGGTAATTAGTATTATTATACTCAATAAAACACCCTTGTGACATTACCTTCCAAATAGTCAAGCCGATGCTGTATAATTAGACTCTCTTTAAGGCCTATAACATGAATTTATAAAAAAAAATTAGCCCTTTTGTGAACTTAGAAAATTTAACATTATCAAGGCTCTTTACTATCAAGCACTTAGAATAGTCGAGCGTGCTGTCCTTCCGACAGCTCTTGTTAGATGTGAAGTTAAATGTAAGACGTTAATTGAAACCTTAATTTTATCTTGAATAAACATTTCTAGATGTTAAAGTTAATTGACATTTATAAGATGTTAATGGACATTTCTAGATATGTTTAGGTGAGCAAAAATAGTTAAATTACATTAAAACTTGAGCAATAAGAAATGTATAAGAGAATTTGGTATTAAGATATTAAAATATTTTAGAAAGGTAAGCTAAAGATAAATATTAATGTTAGTTAAGACATCCATATTTTGTTAATTTTTTGCTGTGATACATTGACATACAATAGATGTTAGGCTTCCAAAGAAATAGTTATTGTTGATGTATTCTTTTTATAGCCATACTCTATGTGGTTATACTCTTTTAAATGCAAACTGTTTTAGGGCTTTAAATATATGAGCAGTTAAAGAAAAGAAAAATTTTCTGGCACTACTTTTTAGCTAGATTATTCAGAGAATAGGGTGAGCTGTTGTTCTCAGCCCAGGGTTGATGTTGTAGTCACAATTTGGTTAACTTTTTGCATGCAAGATAGTGTCTCCCAACCACTGAAAGAAATGGATTGAAACTTCATACACTGTGATTATTACACATTATGGGCACAGGTTTCATAACTCTGAGTTACCTTTTTACAGAGTTGTGCCCCATTTCTTACTGTCATGTACTGAGAATAGTTGAGTTTTACTGACAGCTCTTGTTTAAAATGATGTTTGTGACAGTCGTTGTTTACAGATTTTTCACTAAAGTTTTAATTGTTGACACAAAGAGCACTATTTTATCTTGATTGTTCCTGATTAAGACAATTGTAAATATTATGATTTTTACGGGAAAATTTATTTCTTTAGAAAAAAGCAAATGGTTACTTACATGCAATTGTGTTTAATAGCTTTCCTGAAAGCAGTGTCAGTTGTTTATTTTTCATCTCCCATTTATTGCATTTATGTTTAAAAAACAAAGAAGTAACTTTGTTTGATATGTATTTGTAAAGGATAATAGGAAAAAAGCGTCGGAAAAGAAATTCAAAGTTACAAAAATACTCAAAAAAAGTCCCTAACGAACATGTAGAATTTGCAGGTGAAGTTATACTGCTGTATGTGTAAATGATAATTTTATTGAAATCCATATTTTAAATGCCTTGTAAACTGTGTGTTTGTTCCTATAAGCATTACATGTAATTTTTGTTCATGTTTAACTTCTTATTAGATATAAAGGGAAGCAATCCTACTGAATCTGGCATCAAGAGTTGCATTTGTGTTGGCATAATACTTGGTTTATGTTATGCATACAGCTTAATTTGTCATCAACTGTTAAAGGTGTTCAGATACTTCTGTCATGTATTTGTGGTCACTGGCTCTGATTATAGCACATATTTATTTGACCTGCCCACTGTTGAGAATTTGTGAGAATTTCATGACTAACATGTACTAAAGAAAGTCGAGTTCACCACCATTCTGTTATGCCTCTTGATGCACCTGTATCATCTGACGATATGATAATGAATTTATCATTCATACCTTATTTAATCTAATTAAAGCACCTTTTCAAATAAATGCCCCCTCCTTCAACCTTTTGACAAAGGAAATGGAGTCACCAAGATAGCATTTTATCATAAATGCAAGGAAATGAGCTTAAATTTCAGCTCCCAATATATACAATCCAGAGGAAAAGTATCACAAACCATAAACACTCTTTTATTTTAATGGCATTTAACATTTTATGATCTATAAGTAAGGCCCCCCTACATCCCCTGTTGGAAACTGTAACACACCTGTCGGCGTTTATTATAGAATTCAAGGTGTTAGCATTGATGTCCTAACATTTGTATATTCTAAAAGAATAGATATGTGACGGTAATTGTTTTCATGTATTTAAATGCTTTTTAGTGGTAGCATAATACCTTTTGATAATGGATTTTCTGACGGAACCTTTACCTGATACATATTTGATTGTATGAAAAATGTCATGAAGAACTACTGTGTTATTTCATTCCAATATAGTCAATATACACAGTTACTTCTCCAGGCACTTGTCATATGTGTTGCTTTGTCGGCTGTAAGAAAAAAGTGGCCATATGTGATTTTTAAAACACTGCTTTGTGAATATTTTTTTGGCCTTTGTATAAAACATATCAGTATTTTTGAAATGATTTTCTTATTAGTAATCCATAAATAGCAATACTTAGAAAAGCTGGTGCTTCAGTGCAATCTTGACTCAAGTATATGCCAAGTGTGTGCTAAAAAATAGCATAAATCATGAGTAGGTTACTTGTGTATTAATACATTATTGCTTACACATTTATTGTACAATAGAAAGAGTTTGGTTGAGAAAAAGTTAACACACAGAACAAAATAGTAACAAGTATTAATATTTTTTGTAGTCATTGTACAATAGTGTGGCTATTGTGTTAAGCGTGTAATTGAGTATACCTTTTAAGCAGAGTTTTGTAAAAAAAAATAAATAGTGCCAAGTATGATTATTTTACTTGTGCATTATTGAATATATACAGTATATACATTGTACAATACTAAAGTGGCTATTGTGTTAAGCATGTAACTTGAGCTTAGGTATTGATATATGCAATTTAATATCTGGAGTAATTGATTTCCTTGTCGTCAACTTTATCAGGTATTGATAAGAATCTCTTTAACATATTCAGTGGTATTAATAGCAACTTAAAACTTTACATGAAATATGTAACTATGGTTGACTGTAAAATGATATTTACAGTTTGGCCAATAAAGGGTGCTTTATGTAATAAATAAAGGTTGTTTAAATGATGATATTGCCCAAGATCTCTCTTATTTGAAAAGAACAAAATATTTTATGTACCATAGAAGTAATGCATTGGAATATTGCTGAAGAATATTGTATATTTTCTATAGTTTTATTACCGAGACTTACCATTCTGTATTTGTTCTTGCAAAGTAATTCTTCGAAGATTGTTTTAGTACATTTAATATTTTTTGCACTATTTCATTTTTCATCTCTTTATAGAAAGATATGTAGGAATTTCATTCCGTTATTTTCCAATAAAATTGCTTTGTGTGAGCTGAATAAATAAGTCAGTTTTGGGTATCCAGTGGTAAGAAAAGCTGGCATAAACGTACTGCAATTTTGTTACCAAGTATATAATTTACCATGTCTTTTATCATATGTGATTATTGCCTGTCACTATTGTTTAATTGTACATAACTACAAGCATATATAGTTTTTATTTTCAAGTCTCTGTTAAAATGTGGAATGCTTTTCCTGTCTTAAAATATTAATTCCCTCACTATGTGACATGTATACGACTGGTTAATATTACTACTTTTATCAAAGTATGAATAAAGAAGCTTATAAAACATGTTGTTTTTGTATTTTAAAAGTTCTCACGTAACTGTATATAATGGCCCCATGTGGACCATAAGAAAGCTTGTGTCGCCTTGAAAAGGTGACATATAGGGGTTACTTTTGTTGGCGTCTGCTTTGTTGTCGGCGTTGGCGTCCCATAAAACTTGTCCGAAGCATAACTCAGTCACTATTAGTCAGATTGACTTCAAACTTGGTATGCATGCTTCTTTCAATAATCCGAAGTGCAGTGCACAAGGACAGGTACTCTGCATTTCTTAATTTTTGAGTTATTGCCCTTTGTTAATTTTCATACTTTAATTTTGTCCAGGCCATTTCTCTTCAACTATAAAAGCTATGAACTTGAAACTTCATAGGATGATAGATCTCATTTAGAAGTGCAGTGCACAAGAACTGGTACTCTCCATTTCTAATTTTTAGCTCACCTGAGCATGCTCAGGGTGAGCTTTTAGGATCGATGATTGTCCGTCGTCCGTCCGTCGTCCGTTCACATTTAGTTGTTAACACTCTAGCGGTCACATTTTTTCCTCAATCATCATCAAACTTGGTCAGGATGCTTATCTAGTTGATAGCTCGGATGAGTTCGAACATGGGTCATCTCGGATGAGAAACTAGGTCACAAGAGCTAAAAATAGAAAAACCTTGTTAACACTCTAGAGGTCACATTTTTGCCTCAATCATCATCAAACTTGGTCAGGATGTTTGTCTAGGTGATAGCTCGGATGAGTTCGAACATGGGTCATCTCGGATGAAAAAGTAGGTCACCGGAGCTAAAAATAGAAAAACCTTGTTAACACTCTAGCGGTCACATTTTTGCATCAATCATCATCAAACTTGGTCAAGATGCTTGTCTAGGTGATAGCTTGGATGAGTTCGAACATGGGTCATCTCGGATGAAAAAGTAGGTCACCGGAGCTAAAAATAGAAAAACCTTGTTAACACTCTAGCGGTCACATTTTTGCATCAATCATCATCAAACTTGGTCAGGATGCTTATCTAGTTGATAGCTCGGATGAGTTTAAACATGGGTCATCTCGGATGAAAAAGTAGGTCACCGGAGCTAAAAATAGAAAAACCTTGTTAACACTCTAGCGGTCACATTTTTGCATCAATCATCATCAAACTTGGTCAAGATGCTTGTCTAGGTGATAGCTCGGATGAGTTCGAACATGGTCATCTCGGATGAAAAAGTAGGTCACCGGAGCTAAAAATAGAAAAACCTTGTTAACACTCTAGCGGTCACATTTTTGCATCAATCATCATCAAACTTGGTCAGGATGCTTATCTAGTTGATAGCTCGGATGAGTGTGAACATGGGTCACCTCGGATGAAAAAGTAGGTCACCGGAGCTAAAAATAGAAAAACCTTGTTAACACTCTAGTGGTCACATTTTTGCATCAATCATCACCAAACTTGATCAAGATGCTTGTCTAGGTGATAGCTCGGATGAGTTCGAAACATGGTCATCTTGGATGAAAAACTAGGTCACAGGAGCTAAAAATAGAAAAACCTTGTTAACACTCTAGTGGGTCACAATTTTGACTCAATTGTCATCAAACTTGGTCAGGAAACTTGTCTAGGTCATTGCTGGGAAGAAATTGAACATGGGTCATCTCGGATGAAAAAGTAGGTCAACGAAGCTAAAAATAGAAAAATCTTGTTAACACTCTAGTGGCTACTGTTGTGATCCAAATATTCTGTTAATTGGTCTGAAAGTTTGTTTTGATGATTTCTAAGTCAAGTTCGAACAGTTGGTCATCTTGGACGAAAAAAACTAGGTCACACCGCCCAAATATGGAAAAAAAACCTTGTTAAACATTCTAGTGGTCACATTTTCGACTCAATTATCATCAAACTTGCGTCAGGATGCTTGTATAGGTAATTGCTTGATGAGTTCGAAATCGCATGTGGAACTAGGTCACCGGAGCTAAAAATAGAAAAAATCTTGTTAACACTCTAGTTGCTACTGTTTTGATCCAAGTATCCTTGAAATTGGTCTAAAAGTTTGTTTTGATGATTTCTAGGTCAAGTTTGAATATGTGTCACCTGGGTAAAAAACTAGGTCACACTGCTCAAATATGGATAATCCTTGTTAACACTGTAGTGGTCACATTTTTGACTCACCTGTCATGAGACTTGGTCAGAATGCTTGTCTAGGTAATTGTTTGGATGAGTTTGATAAATCAGGTGAGCGATCTAGGGCCATCATGGCCCTCTTGTTTGAATTATTGCCCTTTGTTGATTTTCATACTTTATTATTGTCTGGGCCATTTCTCATGATTTATTAAAGCCATGGGCTTGAAACTTGATAGGATGATAGATCTCATTAGAAAGAAGTGCAGTGCACAAGAACTGGCCCACTGTTTTTCTTATTTTTTGAGTTATTGCCCTTTGTTAATTTTCATACTTTATTTTTGTTCGGGCCATTTTTTTCCTAAACAATGAAAGCTGTTTACTTGAAACTTCAAATA